>NC_133435.1:16074595-16272095 GCF_011762505.2 Arvicanthis niloticus
TGATAATTTTTTCCCCAAGTGGTCTCTTTGAAACCCCTTGAATTCATCCTTTGTAGCCACAGATATATTTTCCAGTGCAAGTATAGTGTGTGCTCTTTTGCCAGTTAATACTAGTAATTGTTGGGAAACCCTAAAACTTAAGGTAGAAGTCTACAAGTCGAGATAGCGCCCCTGAGCTCAGTGCAAAATGGAGGATGTCCTTTCCCAGCAGGGCTTTCTCTCCTCTAACTTATCTGGGGAGCCCAAACCCCACACTCTAACTGAGGAATGTCATGAAGTCCTTGGGTGGGGGTGGGGGGATTACAGGTTCAACTTCCTGGAATGCCTCTCCATGCAAATGAGGTAGCCCCAGAACCTTAAACCTCAGCCAATGAAACTTCACCCTAGAAGAACCTCTTCCCACTTTCCATGGTTCACATAGACCTGGTTCATCCCTAGTGAAGAGCACAGACTCTTTTGTTGACTATTGTATAAGACAGCTATTCTCTAAGAGCTGTAACACTGAGGAGCTGTAACACTGAAATCTTCCAAGGAGGCCTCCTCCTGCCCCTCCCTCTCCTCCTTCTCTTCCTCCCCCTCCTCCTTCTCCTCCCCTTCTTCCTCCTCCCCCTCCTCCCCCCTCCTCCTCCTTCCCCTCCTCCTCCCCCTCCCCCTCCTCCTCCTCCCCCTCCTCCCCTCTTCTTCCTCCCCCTCCTCTTCCTCCTCCTCTTCTTCCTCCTCCTCCTTCTCCACTCCTCCTCCTCCTTCTCCACTCCTCCTCCTCCTTCTCCACTCCTCCTCCTCCTTCTCCACTCCTCCTCCTCCTTCTCCCCCCTCCTCCTCCCCGCCTCCTGGCATTTACTGCCTGACCAGCATCCTGCTGACCCACCCTTCCGGACTTCGATTCATCCTTTCCTGCCTGATGTGCATCGGACTCCAGACACCCCAAGGGAAAATTCAGATCACAGAACAGGTCTCTGCTCCATCCTTCACTGTTTGGTGTGCTGTAGAGCCTGTATACCCCGAGGGAAGAATCAAGAAATGTAACCACAAGTAGTTATGACAGGAATAGAAGAACACACACACATGTATGTATGTATGTATGTGTGTATGTATGTATACATGTATGTATGTATTATGTATATTCACACACAGTAAGTTGGTATTGAATAAGAGTATTAAAATCATAACAGGAAAAATAGGCCAAATAACTTACCCGACACACCAGACCGAGGGGCTTGATTCCTTCACCTGGATCCCATAAGGAGGACACAGAACCCTGGGATCAACCCCTCACTGACCTGTCCTGACCACCCAGCATATGTGCAGAGGCACAGACAAGCAGAAAACCTCTCCACACCGGTTTTCAGTGTGGCTCCCCCGTTGAACTCCACTTTCTTGGTACCGAGCTTGCACACTCCTCTGGATCCTGCCCTCTGGCCCCCACACCTCACACTTCTGAGGCTCCACTCAGCTCTGATCCAGCAACTTGATGCAGCAGCAGCTGAAGCAGAAGTCTCAACCTGCATTCATTTTCTGGGCCACCTGCAGAGACTCTGTTGCCATCCCTGCCAGCCTCCTCTGCCTCTCAGTGGGTCTCTTTGACTCTCCTTGAACTTGGCTGTGGCCCCTTTCACCCTTTGTGGCCATTCTGTAACCCACAGTACAGTTTCTCCTGTGAAGTACCCTGTGTGCTCTCGCAGTTAATATTAGGAATAGGATTGGAATATAACCTGCTCCTGGGGACAGAGTCCAGGCATGTGTGCAGGTTAGGCAAGTGTTCTACCACTGACACCCCATCCTGAGCCCCTCATTTAACCTGAATGTCCCCCTTCAGGGTCCCATCTCCAAAGCCTGACATCAGGGATATCAGGGCTTCAACTGTGTAAACTGTGGGAAGGAGTACAGCTCGTAATAGAAAGATGTGGGGAAACAAATAGAATCATCTGGAAGCCCTGGAGCTCTCAGAGCCCACTCAGGGAGCGTGAGACAAAGTTTAAGTGGCTCGAACAGAGAAATTACAGTCCACACAAGCTAATGAGCTAGAACCAGCATAAATCAGAAAGGAATCCTGTACATGAACAAAAATTAAAATTCAACTCACGGACTAGCAACAACTACAACAGCTCAAGTTTTACCTAACAAGGAGCATGTTATGAAAAAACATACAGAAACACCAGCCAAGCACGGTTCTTAGAAGATTTAATTAAGAGAATTGTTAAAGAAAGGTTTGGGGTTTGGAGTTCCAGGGGAACACTGAGGCATACTGCCCTTTTGGTTAGAGATTTATTAGAAGACCTGTTAATGTCATGGACAGACACACAGACAGTAACACAGAGCCCTGTGGAGAGTTTGGGTCTATGAGGGAGAATAGGGGTCCCTTTTGCTATGTTTCAGTGGAAGGGGATGTCTCCTGTAGTCAGACTGTCTCTTATTCTATGGGGGTGGCAGGGGGTGTCTTGCATTGCCAGGAAGGAACGTGGGACTCTAGAAAATGGGGAAATGAGTCAGGGTACAGCTAGACTTCCTCAGGGAAGTGAGAGTGGTCCTGCCCTTCTCCAGGAATCCCTGCACCTGAGGAGTCTAATCTGGGAGCCAGAGATTCTCAGACAGGAATGTTGGTCAGGAGTGTTCCTTTATAGAAGAAACAGGTTCCTCTCATGGGCGTGACCTGACCCAGCCCTGACTGAATTCTAACGTTTTGTAAAGATATAATTTTTTCTAAAATGATATGTAAGTGAAATTTCAAATTTGTAGCAAGTGGAGTTTTTTGTTTTGTTGGTGGTGTTGGTGGTGATGGTAGTGGTGGTGGTAGTGGTGGTGGTGGTGGTGGTGGTGGTGGTGGTGGTGGTGTGTGTGTGTGTGTGAATGTGTGTGCATGTGTGTGTGCATGTGTGAGTGTGTGTACATGTATATGGTGGTTTGGGTTTGTTTTTTTTTTTTTTTTTTTTTTTTTTTGGGTTTTGGTTTTTGGTCGTTTTAGTTTTTGAAGATGTGGTTTCCATGTAATTCAGGCTGACCTAGAACTCACAATGTGTAGCCAGTGATAATCTTGGAACTGATCGTCCTTTCTCTGCCTCTCAAGTGCTGGAATTGTGGGTGGGGTACCACAGTGTGTGGGCCAGCAAAATGTCTGGGCAAGTTGATTCTACAATTGAACTGGAGAGCTATAAATCTCTGAATAGCTAGGAGAACTTCTAAAAGAGACTGAGGGAAAACTCACCTACAACCTTGTGGAGAGTGACATTCTAAACAGATAGATGCATTTGTGACCCTCTCTTTAGCTATCAGGTTCATTGAATGGCCCCCAGGTGTCTCATGATAGGAGGAGGCAAAGACTGAGCCTGCTACCAGCCAGAGGAGGAACTTGTCCCCCAGGAAGAGTCTGCATTGTTCACTCACATTGTCAGACTGAGGTACAGGATGAACAGGTGATGGGTTGATGATGAAGAGGCCACACCTTCCTTGCCTGGGATGGCTTGGTCCTGCATCCCTCCCACCTTCTATTCAAACTGAATCCTCATGTAGGATGCTGGGGAGGCAGGTGGGGGGAAAGTATCACTAGACCCCTTCCTTCTTCCTCTGAATAAACAAATCCCCCTTCTTGGCTTCTTACTGTTTCGGTCTTTTTAACTGGCACATTGAGGACGTAAAACCAGGCCTAGCTTGTTAGGGATGCTGTGACCTAACAGTCTTTGACCCTAACAGCTCTGGTAACAGCTTCAGTGAGCCTAGCCCAAAGAAGAGATACATCACAGGTGTTAATGACTCATGCAAAATCTACCCTGGAAGGACAGGAAGGATTGCATGTTTCCAGAAACTGATGGGAAAAAAATCTCTTTACCACGGGGACTTTTCTTATTTTCCATGTCAGCCGGCATCAGCTGCCTTTTACCTCTTCTCGGAGAGAAACAGGTATTTAGACTTTGTTTCTTTGACTCTCATGAAAATCTGACCCGTGAGAGAGTTTCTTCTGGACCTTGGGCTTTGTTTTGTGCTTGACCTAAGGCAGCAGTTTTCAGCCTGTGAGTCTTGACCTCTTTGGGGATGGGTGTCAAATGATCCCTTCACAGGAGTCACCTGAGACCACAGGAAAACACAGATGTTTACATTACAATTCGTAACACTAGCAAAATTACAGTTATGAAGTAACAATGACAATAATGTTATGGTTGGGGGTCACCACAGCATGAGGAACTGTGTTCAGGGATAGGGCCATTAGGGAGGTTGAGAACCGTTAACCTAGAGGCTCTCTTGGTTTTGTTTCTTTAGACTATTTCAGTGTTTGGTAGGGAAGGTTGAAGTGTGTTGGTCTTTGATGGCTGCACCAAGACACTGGGGTTCTGTTCAAACATTTAAGACCGAGAAACAAAAGTACTGAGGAGAGGCAGGAGGATCGAGTTGGAAAACATTTTCAGTTATTTGTCAAGTTTGTGGAGGCCAGCCTAGGCTATTTGGTAAACAAACAAACAAACAAACAAAACTGGTCAGGCATAGTGGCACAGGCCTTTGATCCAAGCTCGGCAGAGGCAGAGGCAGAGGCAGAGGCAGAGGCAGAGGCAGAGGCAGAGGCAGAGGCAGAGGCAGAGGCAGAGGCAGAGGCAGAGGAGGCAGAGGCAGAGGCAGAGGCAGAGGCAGAGGCAGAGGCAGAGGCAGAGGCAGAGGCAGAGGAGGCAGAGGCAGAGGCAGAGGCAGAGGCAGAGGCAGAGGCAGAGGCAGAGGCAGAGGCAGAGGCAGAGGCAGAGGCAGAGGCAGAGGCATAGGCAGAGGCAGAGGCAGAGGCAGAGGCAGAGGCAGAGGCAGAGGCAGAGGCAGAGGCAGAGGCAGAGGCAGAGGCAGAGGCAGAGGCAGAGGCAGAGGCAGAGGCAGAGGCAGAGGCAGAGGCAGAGGCAGAGGCAGAGGCAGAGGCAGAGGCAGAGGCAGAGGCAGAGGCATCTCTGTGAGTTCAAGCCCAGCCTGCTCTTTTCTCTGAATGGCTAAATTATCAAAAGACCTTACATAAAGATAAAGTAAAAACTAACAAAAGAAAATAGGATATTTTTGCAACATCAATTGTAGAAGACTTTCCTAAACAAATTTGTATGTGCTTTTGTGCACACAGTGCAAGTGCGGGGGAGGGGAGGGGGGTCAGAAGATGGTGTTGGATCCCCTGGAGCTGAGTTACAGGTGGCTGTGAGCTTGAAGTGTATAAAACTTGGGGGAAAAAATAATTTTGCTTTTGGCTCTGGAAAATAACAATGATTTTTTATTGAGCATGACATCATGAAGTTAACAGAAACGTGATAGGCTAGTTGTTGTTGTTTGCAACACCTATAACCAATGATGACTTCGTATCCAGAATGTATAAGGAACACTTACTCATTATCAACACCAAAACCAAAGGGGGCTAGAGAGATCAAGGGTCAGGGTAGGCGCTGCTCTTGGAGACGACCCCTGTTTGGTTCCCAGAATCCACAGAGCACCATCTGAGTCGTACCTTAGCCGCTGTTCTACTTGTAAGTGTATTCTTCTAGAAGATTCTCTTCTTGGCTAGTAAGGAGAATGTTTACAGCAGCCTTGTTTATGGTAGGGAATTCAGAAATACATAATTAGGAGGTGTTCTAGTTTCATTTCTGTTGCTGGGATGAAATCACCTGACAAAAGCAACATTGGGAAGTAAAACTTTTTATTTGCTCACAATTCTAGTTTACAGTTCAATCGCTGCAGGAAAGTCAAAGACGCAGGAACTTTGAGACAGCTGGTTCTAACACACCACAGTCAAGAGCGAGAGAAACAAAACGGCACCACTCTGTGGCCTGCTTGCTGCTAACACTCAGCCAGCTTTCTTTACTCTTATACAGTTCTGGGCCCAGCCTAAGGACTGGTGTCGCCCACAGTGTGCTAGGGTCTTTGTTTATTAGTTAGCAATGAAGACAATTCTTATAGACATGCCAGTAGGGCCAACCATCTAGATAATTCTTCCTTAAGACTCTTTTTCCAGATTATTCTGTTGGATCGAGTTGACTATTTAAACTAGCAGAGAGCTGGGAGATGGCTCAGCAATTGAGAACACATCCTGCTCTTGCAGAGGACGTCAATTCAGTTCCCAGCAGCCTATTATATACCTCAAAACAACCTCTAAGTCCACCCTGGTATCTGATACGCTCTTCTGGCCTCCATGTGTGTCTATAATCACACACTTTAAAAAATCTTTTTCCCCCTAAGGCAGGGTGTTTCTGTGTAGCCCTGGCTCCTAGAATTTACTCTACAGACCAAGCTGGCCTTGAACTTACAGAGATTCACATGCCTCTACCTCCCAAGTGCTGGGATTAAACGTGTGCAGGGCTGCCAATGGGGGGGGGGCGGGGAATCTGTAAAAATAAATAAAACTAACCATAAAAGAAGATATAAGTAAAGCTTTAGGGGCTGGGAATATTGGTCCCATGGTAGAGCACACACAAGTTTAATCCCAAGCCCCACAAAAGTAAATAAAATTAATATACTTCTATGGAGATAAAACATATCTAAACTATAAATTTATAGTTTGTATATAATGTTTGTAATCCTTGGTGAGTGTCATGGGTAAGAGTTTGTTACAAAATAAAGGGGTATGGAAGAGAGGGATGGAAGTAGACCCTTCCCCACCGTGTTGTCCTCAGCCCCTCTTCTCTCCATGGGCAACAAAGACCTTTGTTGGTGATGCAGGCAAAGACTAGATTTGAGAAAACAGAGATGGGATATTAAGATAATATTATCACCCTTTTATCTCCAAATTAGGATACCATCCCCATAGCCACAAATTTGGATTATTGATACTTCCTATCAATATAAAAGGTGTCATTATAAAAACAAGAAACACACACACACACATACATACACACTCACACTCTTTGAACCACACTGTGGTCGTAACCATGGCAGTGACCCTGAATAGACCTCAGAGTGTCTCCTGAAAACACCTATGGATCTCTGAGAAGGAGAAACATGGAGAGGATGGAGTAGGGTTTCAGCCAAGTCCTTGAGCAATAACTCAAGCATACCCAAATCTCCTTTGACCGATGACATCATTGCTTCTACATAGCACTGGCAAAGAGGAATGGGGCTCTAACTGGGTGAGGTGACAAGTCAGGTGACTCCAAAGACCTTTCGAAAAAAAAATATTTTTATTTTATGTGCATGGATATTTTGCCTCTGCATCTCTGCACACCATATATGTTCCTGGTGCCCAAAGAGGATAGCAGAGGGAGGGATGACCTTGAGCTTTTTTTCTTTTAATTATACTTACTTATGCCCTCAGGATAGTTAGAGATAGTTGTGAGATAGTTGTGGGTGCTGGGAATTGAACCATGGTCCTCCTTTCATGAACTATGGGAGAACAGGCAGTGCTCTAACCACTGAGCATCTCTCCAGTCCCTCAAATTCCTTTTGTGTGTTAGCTCTTATTTGACGTACCCACAGCTGAGAATGACCCCTTTCATTTTAATCTCAGAATGCCCACAGTCCTGTCTCTTGCCAGATAAGACAACTGGGAATTGAACACCTTCCAGCACTGAACACAGAGATTCCTGAGGACTTAGAACACATGGGAAAAATACATATTTTAGGATCCTAACTTAAAATACTTCTCTTACCTATACACATCAGAAAAGGCCTTTTTCCCTCTAAATATGCAAAGGGGAAGTTTTTGCTCTTACATAAAACTTTGTGACCCTTTGGCTGGAAGCAATAGAGGTGTTGTCTTAGTTTCTTTTCTAACTAAGGTCAGAAGCAAAGAACCTATAACCCCATATTACCAACACACGTATTAAAGGAGCGCATGGCGGGTTCCAGAAGGACTCACAGCACCCTGGGAGTCTAGGGAAACTGAAACAGTGGGAAAACCTTCAGACAGAAGGAGGAGCAGAGTGTGGACAGAGAGCCAGCGGAGGTAGTGGGGTGGGAGGACGACGGGAGAGAATGCTTCCTGACAGAGCGTGCATGCTTCTAGAAGAAAGCAGCCGTGGTTGGGTTTCAGGTGGTGGCACCATACAGTGAAGTGATGACCCTGGCTGCAGCAGGCTCTGGTGATAGCCGATGCTTCTTATCCACGGGTGATGTATATGCCAATTCAGAGTAGCTCTAACTGGCATGCACACAATGTTGTGGAGAGAAGGCGTGTGGGAAGACTCTTAAGGGAAAATCCCTGGACACATTTACTCAACCTTTTCTGATAGGATCTCATGTAGCCCAGGTTAGCCTTGAACTTAACAATGTAGGTGAGGATGATCTTGAAATTTTTTTAAAAATTATGCTTACTTATTTATAAGTATGTGTATGTCATAGCATCCATGTGAAGGCTGGGGGACAGCTTGAAGAAGGAAGTTCTCTCTTTCAACCATGTGGGTGGCAGAGTCCAAACTCAGGTTATTACGCTTAGAGCCAATGCCTTTACCTGCTGGACCATCTTGCATCGCAGGAACCTTGGTGCCAGCCGGGCTCCCCAGATGTGGCCACGACTTCTGATTCTCCTGACTCCATCTCCCAAGAGCTGGAATCTCAGGCATGTACTGTCACCTGTGGATTCTGCGGTGCTGAAGATCAATCCCTCTGCGTGCTGGCCACACACTCTACCAACAGAGTCACAGCCAAAGTCCTGCCGTGTGTTTATCACCATAAAACACATCCTGGAATGTCAGTTATCCACACACGTGACAGGAAATCTGCCAGGGTGTGAGCTGTTCTCCCAATGCAGATAGCACCGGGGATGCCCCCAGCAGCTTCAGTGCCTCCCACAAGTGTTCAGGAAGAGCCAGAAAGCCAGCCCAATTATCTACAAGCCAAACTGCAAAGCCGCTTGGGATGCTACTCCCCAACCAGGGTTTAGTGTCTGGCGATGCCATGGTTAGTTGAGCCTGCACCCGCTCTCCCTCTAGTGCAATTTGCCTCTGACTGAAGAATCAGTATGCTGCCAACAAGCCCACAGCAAGTGACAAGTCAGAGAGGCACGCCCAGTGAGTGTCTTCTAACTGTCATCCCCCAGTCTCCACGTCCATCCTTATGTTGCTGTATTTGGATGATCAAAAACGAAATAAAATAAAATGTAAAAATTCTGATGGTTTGGCATTCGTAGCATCGAAAGCAATCTGGGAAAGCCCAGGATCCCAGCGGGTGCATCTCCGTCATTGGCTGCCTGGGACAGACTGTCAGCCTGAGTTTCTGCAGGCTCCCAGGATGAGTGTATCTGGTGGGTCGCTTCCCTGGAAGAGCAGCCTTAATGAGTTTCAATGATGTGCCTTTCCACAGAAACCAGCAGTGAGTCAGAGTTAATTAGTTCACTTCTTCCCCTAGAGCCTACTGGGGGTCAAATTCTGTGCGATGGTGTTTCACAGCCTCGAGACACAGTTTCTGCTTTAATTGGTGTATCTGTGATTAATGACAGCTCAAAAACAATACAGGAATAAGTGACAATGGCAAAGATACAGAGACATAGGACCTAAACAGTGCCCTAGTGTCAGAAATAATTGATAACCAAGCATTTGCAAATGTCTGGACAAATCTGATTGTCTTTAGAGTTGAAACCCCAATTATGCTGGATTTTTGTATTGAAGTCAGTAGATATCGAAGCTGTGACAGTTGATTTTGTTGGTTCAGTGTGCATATGTGTGTCAAATATTCTACCGGCTGTGCCACACCCATGACTCTCAGTACACACTCTTTAATGACCATGCTGTATCTTCTTGCCTCTAACCCCCTGGTATGTCCACTGTAGGAGCGCACACACACACACACACACACACACACACACACACATCAGACATGAAGCCATGGGGCATTCCCAGGGAAAAAACAGACTGACATTCTGAACAACGAGAAGAGTGAAGTGTGATATGGCTTGGACCTGAGATAGCTCTGAAGGCCCAGATACTGAAGGCTTGCTGCTCTGCCTGTGTTGATGTAGGGCCCAATAGAAGGATGCTATGTTACTAGAGGTGTGTCTTGCAAGGTCATTGGGACTCCTGCCTCTCCTCAGGGTCTTCCTCTTTCACTTCCTGTGATGACCACTACTTATGTTATTTTTGTTTTTGAGACAGTCTCATGTAGCCCAGGCTAGCTTCCAGTTTCCTATGTTGCTGAGAATGACCTTGAACTTCAGACCCTTCTGCCTCTGCACTCTGGGTGCTAGGATTACAGGTTTGCACGAAATGCCTGTTTATACAGTGCTGGGGTTCAAACTGAAGACTGCTAAGCAAACACTCTCCTAGTTGAGCTACGCTCTCAGCCTGCTCCACAAGTTCTTAACACAATGAAGCATTCAGCTGTGGCCTGAAGCAAGGAGGGCAGACACCGTGGCTTGAAATGTTAGAACCCACGAGCAAAAGAAACATTTCCTCCTTTCTATTTGGCTGGGAATCTTAGCAATCCCTCCCCCTCCTAAGCAGATTCCCCGCAGAGCTGGAGCTCCAGGCCTCTTCTGTTTTTAAGAAATGGCTTGGCTCAGGCATTTTTTTTTTTTTTTTATCACAATGATGTGAAGTTGACTAACTCAAGGTGAGAAGAGTATTCTTCTGGGAGAAGTTAAGAGTCCACGGCAGGTTTTAGAGTGGTGTAGAGTTTCAGTCCATTTCATGGGCTTTTGGGGGTGGGGAATCATATCGCAGAAGCTGTAAGAAGAAAGTTTAATCTTGAACTTGTCTTGTAGCAATGTGGGGAACCCCATCCCTAAAGAAGCTCTCAGGTGTTTGCATCCCATGGCAGCTGTTGTAGGTGTGCGACTTAGGACAGACCACCCAGACCAAATGGTTCCAAGTTAGGTTTATTCGGGAGATAGGGCAAAGGTGGGGGCAAGAATATGGGGGATGAAGAAGAGGGGAGAGGTCAGGGGCCTCTGCCTATTTATATGGGTGGTGATGTAGCCCCTCGCTGGTAAAGGTGGGAGGTAGCCAGGTGGATTCTGGGAATGTATGGCGGTTGCCTTGGCAACGATGTAGGGAGCCTGAGATCAATAACAGCAGCCAGTTCTGCCATACTGGGATGAGGTCAGGTTTGCCTCTGACTGGCCAGGCGTTTCTCAAAGCCTATGATCAGGGAAAGCCAAGTACTTCTTGAAGAAAGAATCGAGATGGTTTTTGCTGAGGCTGGTTTCCTGGCTCAGTATCAGCACCCTAACCCTAAGCAATGCCTTTCCATGCTAGGTATGGTGACACACACTGGAGGATCTCAGGACCAATCAGGATGATACAGGGAGGTGCTGTCTCTAAAAGCGATGAGAACGTTTTCAACTTCAAAATACGAATTCGTTGGATTTAAAGTGGGGACCCTGCTTGACCTGAAACTGGCCATGTAAGGCAGTGTGAGGCACTAACCCCAAGAACCAGCGAGTTATTTGTAAAGGTAATGTTTCAGGAACCAGAGAGTCTATAAATGGTTCAGTAGCCCATAGTAAGAGAGAGGGAGTGGGGAGCTGGGACTCAGCAAGGATACAAATACAATAGTGACTAACAGTAGACTCAATACTTGAAGCCTGAAACCAACAGTGAATGTTTCTCCTGTCTGTCTGTCTGTCTGTCTGCCTATCTTATCTAGCTATTATCATCTATCTATCTATCTATCTATCTATCTATCATGTTGTGTATTGTGCATCTTCAGGTAGGTGCACTTGTATGCATACACGTGTAGGGACATGAGGACAACTTGGGTACCATTCTTCAGATTCCCAGTGAGCTCCAGGGATCCCCCAGCTCTACCTCCCACCTTGCTGTCACTGAGATTCCAAGTGTGCGTCACTATACATAACACTGTAAAAAAAATTAGTCTGTTATTTTTGTTTATTTATTTTTGAGACAAGGTCTCACTATAGAGCTCTGCCTGTCTTGGAACTCACTATGTAGGCCAGGTTGGCCTTGAACTTACAAGAGATCCTCCTGTCTTTGCCATTTGAGTGCTAGCATTGAAGGCGTGTGCCACCATGCAGCCCATACCTGAATTTTCATGCGGGTTCTGAGCGCTGAACTCAGATCCTCATGTTTGTGAGGTAAGGGCTTAACCAGCTGAGCCATCTGCCCAGCCCTTGTTATTTGTTTATTTGTTTAACGCTGGGAATTGAAACTAGGCACTTTCACATACCAAACACTTGCTTTCCCACGCAGCTGCACCTCTTTTAAATAGTGTTAATGAGAATTTTGAGCCAAAATAGTTACTGAGTGAACATGGCATCCCCAGGAGACTAGCTGGCACATAATCCATTCCTGACTAACATCCACAGTCTTCATCATCACTGACATGACCTTCATCATCATCACCATCATCCCAGCTCCTCCAACTTACAGGTATGTGACCAGAGGGACACTACCTAATATTTATGAGGTTCCTCATATCTGCATTGAATCAGGAGAAATCACTATCAAGGATACAGCGAAAAAGAAGGGAGATGACGTACATATAACAACTAACACGATGCTTAGCAACTAGGAGAGCTTCAAGAAGTGGGTGTTATTATCTCCTGGTGTTGAGAGCCTGCCTTCTTGATGGGTAGTCAAAATAGCTATTCTGATATGGTTTTCATGTGACTAGAAGGAAGTCACTGACGTCCACCAAATGGAAACAATCTACTATACTGGGACAGAGGCTCCTGCTTGATTTCTTTTTTTCTCTTTTTAATGTTTAAGTGGAAGGTAAAAATTGTACAGGCTGGGGAGCAGAGAGATGGCTCAGCAGGTAAGAATGAGTACTGCTCCTCCAGAGGACCTGACTTCAGTTCCCAGCACCTACATCCAGCAGCTATGGGCTGTCTGTAACTCTAGCTCCAGATCTGACACTGTCTTCTGGCCTTTTAGAGCATATGCCATACACACAGAGATAAAGGCATGAATAAAAATTTAAAAAACCAAAATGTGTTCTTAAAAATTGTACATGTTGCCGCATGCCTGAAGTCCCAGAACTTGGGAGGTAGATGAGAGAGAATTGAAGTTCAAGGTCAGCTTCAGATATAGGTCCGCTGGAAGAGCAGCAGCCAGTGCTCTTAGCCACTAAGCCACCTCCTTCTGCTTCTACCTCTCAGTGCTGGAACTACAATTTATTCTATGTTGGGATGAAACCAAGGGCTTTGTGCAAACTAAGCAAACTCTCTACCAAATGGCTCATATCTTCAGCCCATTTGAGACAGATTGCAGGAGGACCTCTTCCTCTTCATCTGCTGTGTGGTTTGATCCAGTATCTTCCTGCCGTCCCAAGTTTATTCTCGTACATATGTAAAGCTTTGTCACCAAAAAACTGGAGGGAATTGAAGACCTGAGGTCACATATAGTGTCACCAGACTTAGCAGATAAAAATATAGGTGTTACATATTGCCCGTTTGTCTCTATAATCCCAGGATGCTGAGGCAGGAGGATGGAAGGTTAAGGGACAGCTCTGGGTACACAGTGAATTAATTCAAGGCCATCTTGGGACATCTAATGAGAGTCTTACAAAGCAAAGCAGCAAACAGAACAGCCCTCAAGCTAGAGTGTGAAACATTCTGCAAGATCTAATAGATCTAAGTTTGAGAGAGAGAGTGAGAGAGAGTAAGAGAGGACATACAAACTTTCATTAGAGTGTCAGGTTAGGAGGCTCCAAGGAGAATCTTCTCCCATAAGTCATGTTAGGAGAGAATTGAAGCAAAATGAATCGAGAAGACGCTAGGAAGAAGTCCAGGTTACTATCTTTCTTCCTCCTTCCTCTTCCTTCCTCCTTTTCCCATGTTCTGTGAATGTCTGTGTATGCATGTTTTTGAATGTGTGTGTGTGTGTGTGTGTGTGTGTGTGTGTGTGCTGCATGTGGCAGCCTAAGGTTGATGTCAGGAACCATCCTTAATCTCGATCTCTTTTCCATCTTATTCATTGAGCCAGGGTCTTCCAATCAAATTCAGAGCTCACTGATATAACTAGTCTCCAGCCAGCTTGCTCAGGAGAACTCCCTGGCTCTCTACCTTCGGAGGGTGGAAGGAAGGCACGGGTACAGGGAGGGAGGGGAGGGCAGGCGGGGCTACAATGAAACAACTAGACAGGAAGTGTGTAGGGGGGAACACGGGTAGGGGCGCAGGAGTGGAGCAAGAGGAGGGACTGGGATGATGACAACAGTGTACCATGAACCCCACCCAGCACATATAAGGGTTCTGGGGTTTCAAACTCCAGTCTTCACACTTGGGTGGCAAACATGCTTTAGCCCCAGAGCTGCTTCCCAGCCTGCCTCAAGGTGTCTTGTTTCTTTCCATCAGTATTTCCATCAGGAAAGCATTCACGTGATCCTCCGACCTCAACACCTGCTGCCCGCTCCTTAACCCTATCTTCCTTCTCCAATGACCAAAAGCACTGCAGACTCTCCATAGTCTAAGGATGACTTGATGAGACCCTGGGCAAGCCTGGCCTCTTGGGCTTGATTTTATTCAGCCCAGTGTTAGGGAGTGGCCTGGCGATTTGTTTTCCATCAACTTGACACAAGCTAGGAGAGAGGGGACCTCACCTAAGAAAATGCCTCCACCAGACTGGGTTCTATAAAAAAGCAGGCTGAGCAAGCCATGAGAAGCAAGCCAGTAAGCAGCACTTCTCCATGGCCTCTACGTCAGCTCCTGCCTCCAGGTTCCAGCCCTGCTTGAGTTCATGCCCTGACTTCCTCCAATGATGGACTGTGATCTGGAAGTGTAAGCCAAATAAACCCTTTCCTCCCCAACTGCTTTTGGGCCATGGTGTTTTGTCACAGCAATAGAAACTGTAACTAAAACACATCTCAAACATGGTGGTCCTGGGTCCAAGCCATAAGGACTAAGCCAGCAAGTAGTGTTCCTCCTTGGCGTCTGCTTTAGTCCCTGTCTCCAGGTTGAGCTCTTCCTGACTTCCTCAGTGGTGGATTGTGACCTGAGAGTGGTAAGACACAATGAGCCATTTCCTTCCTGAGCTACTTCTAGTCTTATGACATAAGACTGCTGGTTTATGTGCATCTGTGTTTATTGCCCACTTCAATTCTCAGTGTCTGAAACCACATGGCTTTTAGATCCCAGAAGCCACGACAGGAGAGAAGCCTTAACATGTGTCCTGATTTCAGGGCACACTGGTTCCTTTCCATCTGCTACCCCCAGGACACTGTAATCTCAGCCCTTTCTGCTCTAAGCTCTGCGACTGAGCAGTTAGGCCTTCTGGTCTACCAATCACCTGAGAGTGATCAACTGCCGACCATCATCATCCCCTCTTTCCAACAAACCTGGCTGCATACAAGCCTTGGGTATGGAGAGAGGATGACCAGCAACCTTCTCCAAGCCCTCGGCTGCCCGTTCACTTCCTCTCCTGTGCAAGACTTTCTATTACTGTCAAGTCTCACCCCCATGTTCTGGCACGGAACTCCACAGAATCCAAGAATTATAAATTCCACCTGGGCTTCCAGGTTGTTCTAAGGTATTTTTGTTGAGGTAGGAGGACAGAACATATTCTACATTTATATATATATATATATATATATATATATATATATATATATAGAGAGAGAGAGAGAGAGAGAGAGAGAGAGAGAGAGAGGAGAGAGAGAAGTTATAGTAGCTATGTAGCCCAGGCTGACCTTGAAGGTGGTCCTCCTGAGGCAAATGTGTGGAGTGATTTTCTGATCAATGATGTGGGAGGGCCTAGCTCACTATAGGCTATGCTACCCCTGGGTAAGTGGTCCTAGATTGTATAAGAAAGCAGACTGAGTAAGCCATGGAGAACAAGCCAGCAAGCATCATTCCTCCATGCTCTCTGTATCAGCTCCTGCCTCCAGGTCATACCCCAACTTCCCTGGATGATGAGCCACAAATGCTAAGCTGAAAACAAACAAACAAAAAACCCTTTCCTCTGCAACCTGCTTTTGGTCATGCCATTTTATCACAGCTATAAAAACCTAAGTCAGATTACAGTCTGGGTGGGGACTGGACATTTGTACCAGGTGGGGGTTGGGGGAAGGTAAGGCTCAAAACGTCCTGGAGACATCTAGGTGAAACAGAAAGGGCTTTGAGCAATTGCTAGGAGAGGGACTTTAAGGACTGAACAGAGTATATGCAGCCTTTAAATTCACTTGTTTGAGACAGGTCTTACTTTCTAACCCAAGCTGGTCTAAACCTTGGCATTCTCCTGCTTCAGCCTCCCAAGGGCTGGGATTACAGGAGTGCACTGCCACATGCAAATTATGCAGCTGTTTCAGGGGCTCTTTGCTATGTCTGTGTTTATTTTTATCCTACATGTATGGGTGTTTTGTATGCATATATATATATATATCTGTGCTCCACATGTGTGCCTGGGACCCACAGTGGCCAGAAGAGAGCTTCCAATCCCCCGGAACTAGAGTTACAGATGGTAGGTAGCCGCCAGGAGGGTGCTGGGAGTCAAATGTAGGTCCTCTACAAAAGCAGCCAATGTCCTTGACTGTTGAGCCAGCCTCCATCTCTGTCTGGTTTTTGTTGTTGTTGTTGTTGTTGTTAATGTTGTTGCTGTTACTGTTGTGACAGCAAGCTTCATAGCCCAGGCTGGACTTGAACTTGTACCCTTGAAGTTCTGATCTTTTTGCCTTCACCTCCTGATTGCTGAGACTACAGATGTGGGCCCCTGCCTAGTGCGTGTGGTGCAGAGGACTAAACTCCGAGCTTCATGTGCCAGACAAGTACTTTACCAATCAAGCTACATGCACATCTGGTGGACTGTGTCTAACGTCCCAAAACAAAGTCAGTAAACTCTACCTTCTTGGGGACTCTTAGAGAGTCAGATTTCTTTGCTGGTTTGGAGGAAGGTGATCAAGGTTCAAATAATGGACGGTGATTTTCACAGCAGCAGCAGATAAAGGGCCCGGGTGCTGTTGGGTTAACTAATTCCACCGGATATGGAGGCCTCTCTCTGGCTTCTTCCTCAGAACTCAGTGGCAAACACTGGAGGACACAGCAGCTGGTTCCCAGGTCTCTGTAAATGACACAGGGCTCCTGCAGAAGCTGCAGAAGGCTCCCTCAAGGGATGGCTGGAAGGTGAATTAAGAGAGGGCTGGCCTGTGTGCTGGGTCCTCTGGGCACACCATGCTCCTCTTAAATAATGTGGTTTGGCTGTTTTCCTTTTCTGTTTTTATGATGAACGTGTTTTGTGTTCATTAAATAATATTTGGGAAATGCAGTAAACAGTAAAAGAAGCCAAGAAAATTCCTCTGTGGTCTTACTGTCCACTCTAAACATGTTTCCTTCAAAGTGGATGCATTCTTTACATAGATTAGGGGAGAGGGGAAGGAGGGAGAGAAGGGAGAGTTTAACACAATTGGATGCACTTCCCCGAAGCACTGCTTTCAAGGCATCGGGGTTAATGTGATTTTAAAGTGCTAAATGCTAAATGAGTCATCTTAGAATTATCGAGCAATTTCATGATTTTGGGAAAAACCAAGTTGATTCTTCTTCATCCTGTCATTAGGAGTCACCTACTCTAATACACAGCTGCTCTTTGCGTGGTCCATGCTTAGGGAGGAGGAGAGTAAAGCACACGTCAAGATACATAAATGGGATGCTGGAGAGATGGCTCAGCAAGGAAACACACTGGCTGCCAAGCCTGCAGACCTGAGTTTATCTCCAGGACCCACATGGCAATGGAGAGAATCTATTCCTGAAAGCTGTCCTCTGACTCCACACACACACACTATGGCACATGGGTAAGTCCCTAGCCCCAGTGTGGGTGTGTACACACACACACACACACAATTTTGGTATTTATAGATAGGTATGAATATGATGATGTCATGCTTGTAAAGCCAGAGCAGGACAATGGTGAGTTCCAGGACAGCCTTAGTTATCTAACAACATTCTGTCTCAAAACATACAAACAAACACATAAAGTCCATTAAAGATATATGTGTGTGTGTGTGATGCATATGGTAGTATCACTTGAATACTTATTAAGCTGGAGTCATGGTTCATGGCTGTTATCCCAGTGTGCGGAAGGCTGGGACAGGAAAATCACGAACCTAAGGCCAGACTGGGCTACATAGCAAAACTCTATTAGAGAAGGAGGAGGGGGAGGGGAGGGAGGAGGAGGAGAGGGAGGGGAAGGGAAGAGGAGGAGGAGGGGGAAGAGGAAGAAGAGGGGAGGAGAAGGAGGGGGAGGAGGAGGAGGAAGGGGAGGAGGAGGGGAAGGAAGAAGAAGAGGAGGGGGAGGAAGAAGAAGAGGAGGGGGAGGAAGAAGAAGAGGAGGAGAAGGAGGGGATGGAGGAGGAAGAGGAGACAGATTATTAAGTCCTTGGTCAAATAGACCTACTTCTTACTAAAGCTAAAAGCAGTTTTAAAAAATATAACAGGCTTAATCATTTAAATTTCCTAATAAATTCTGTCCTGTAATACAGCTGCTGGCATGGAGCTCACTGATAGAACTCGTTGAGCATACACAAAGCTCTGGGTTCCCTTCCCAGCACCAAAGCCTTAAAATCCAGCACTCAGAGATATCAGAGGCAAGCGTGCCTCTATGAGTTAGGCCGTCCTGGACTACATTGTAAGTTCCACCCAGCAAGAGCCACATAGTCAAGTAAGACTCTGTCTGAAACGAAAGAAAAAGAAAACCTATTCTAAAATGGATTTAGGTTGTACGTAACTTTGTGTTCAATAATGACTTTTCTCGAAGTCATGAACGCTAGGTGAGATCTGAGGCAAGACTGTCCACGAGGAACATGGAGTGCTTTAAATTACGTATCTCTGTTGAGCAAAGGCAGGAACAAGCTTCATCTTGCCGCAGCCACAGAGAGAAGGGGGGCTTAGCTCACTTTCTCAGTGCCTTTGAGGAAATAGTCCATGAAGACTTGTTTATAGAATCTTGCTGTCCCCACCTCCACAGCAGGGGAGTCACAGGCAGGAGGTGTGACCATGCCCAGCTTTTTTATTTGAGTGCTGAGATATGAACTCCGGTCCTCTTGCTTCGATAGCAAGCACTCTTACCCGATGTGGCATCTCCTCAGCCCCATTTTTTTAAAACCTGTCTCAGCCATCTTTACAGGACAGCAGCTCAAGGGGAACCAACTCAAGGATGCCATGCTAAGAAGCTCTTCGTTGCTTTCAAAACCTAAGTTGCATGACTCTACTTAGCCCTTGACCATCCTGCCCTTGTAGGAATCTATTGGGCTTTTTTCCTATTGATAATAGTATTTTTAAAGTTTGAAACTAGTCAGTAAAGTGCCTACCATGAAAGCATGAGGACCTGAGTTTGGATCCCAGCACCCATGTAAATCCTGGGCACAGCAGCACAGGTCTGAAACCCCAGTGCCAAGGAGGTAGAGATTTGGAGGCTTCCTGAGGTTCACTGGGCAGCTAGCACTAGCTAAATTGGTGAGTTCTAGACTCATTGTGAGTCTTGTCTCAAGAAATACAATGGAAGGGCTGGGGCACGGCTCAGTTGGTAGGGTACTGGCCTAGCATCCACAAAACCTCGGGTGTGATTCCCAGAAACACATAAAACCAGATAAGGCAGCACGCATTTATAATCCGAGCACTTGGGTGGTGGAGGCAAAAGGATTAGAAGTTCAAAGTCATCCTAACCTTAAGGCTGAGTTTGAGGCTAGTCTAGGTTTCCGGAGACCCTGCCTCTGAGTAAATAAACAACTGAAAAATTAGGAAAATGTACCCAATATTGTGTCTTGCTCCCTTCCTTCCAATACATCTACAAAAAATTCTGTGAGTTTCTTATCTTTTTTGAAGTCTTGTCATGGAAACATAAACACACACCTATTCATGTTTCAATAGGCTCTGCCCACCCTGTGTTGGTGATTAAACTCAGAGTTCTGGCCATGCAGGGCAAGTGCTCTACCACAGAGCCCCACCCACGTCTCCAGCTCTTCACCTACAAAGCCCTACAAAACTAGTATCTGTGTTATTCTGCACTTCACTCCTTTAGTTTGACCTTATGAATACATCTTGGGAATCATTCCACATTGGAAATCATTCTGCTTTTAAAGCTTTTTAAAATTTAAAGACCTCTATTCAATCCTGCCTCCTAAAGTACTGAGCCAGTTTTGCTTGTGACGGACATTTGGGGTGTCGGCCATCTTTTGCTATGCCAGTGACGCTCTGGACATATGCCAGTTACATTATGTGCTTATACCTTTGGAGAAATTCCAAAAAATACAGATGGGTGTCTCAGAGAATGCATACCCTAGGAGCACTGAGAGGGAGGCTGTGTCAGCCAGACTTTCATCACTGTGACAAAACCCCTCACATAAAAACAACATGAAAGGAAGAAGGTTTCTCTTGGCTTGTGGTACTTTACCACGCCTCTTAGTTTTCACCACCTCCCAAGATAGCCCCTCAATCTGGGAGCAAGCCTTCCACACATGAACCAATGAGGGACACTTTGCATTCCAAACAGAACATTCCACCCCTGACCTCCAAAGGTTGATGACCATCTAACAAGACAAAACACATTTCGTCCATTTCAAAAGTTCCCAGCATTGCTTGGAATTTCAAGTACAAGGTCTCCCTGATATCCAAGATGAGCTCACAGCTCATCAAAAACAGAAAACAAGTCACGTCCTGTCAATATATATTGATATATATACACAACCTTACACAGTGCCACCCAGTGGGCACCAAGTGTTCAAACGCTTGAGCCCATGGGGGACATTTCATATTCAAACCAGCCAGCGGCTTTTAGAGTCACATTGTTGGTCAAATAATTGTTACCCTTTAGTGAAGCAATTCCTCTTGGGAGAAACAACCAATAACTGTGTTGTTTGACTTTGGTGGGGGCTCCCTTCAACTTGATAAAAGAGGCCATCTCCTGCTGATGGCAACCTTGGCCTGTTGTATTTACACAGCAGGACATCACCCTAGATGTCTTAGCCATCTTTCTTGAATAGCCCCAGGACAATCAGCCAGGCAACAAAGGGGCACTCAGTTATCTGCCTGCCTGACCACGGGTCCACCTGTGCTACCATCTTTATCAGCCCACAGTATTACTTCAGTTTGCTCCTTCAGAGTGACACTTAGCTGCTTTAGCAGGATTGGTGGGTTGTTTGCGGGGTGTCATGGGGGCATGAGTGAAAGGGAAGTGTACCCTTAGAAATATAAAACAGAGACAAAGGAAATCCTTAGTTATACAGAAGGTGGAGAGTGTTCAGCATTGGCAGTGGCAGTTCCCACTGAAAGCCTGACAGGTACCAGTCACTACTCTAATCACCCTCTGTGATTAGGTTCACACTGTAGTGCTTGGCTTTGAACCCAGGACCTCAACAGTCCCAGGCAGGTACTTTACCCTACTAAGCTAGATCCAAACTCTAGAGATAAAATCTCCTGTTTTACAGATAAGAAAAGTCTGTCAGAGGTGGTGCTGCATACCTTTTATCCCAGTGCTCGGGAGGCAGAGGCAGGCAGATCTCTGAGAACAAGAGGAGCTTAGTCTACAAGACAAATTCTAGGACAGAGCTACACAGAGAAACCCTGTCTCAGAAAATGTGTGTGTGTGTGTGTGTGTGTGTGTGTACTTATAGGTAGGTAAATACATTGACCTACATCTTTTTTTAGTTTGGTTTGGTTTTGAGACAAGGTCTTTCTTCATAGATCTGGCTATTCTGAAACTTACTATGTAGACCAGACTGGCCTCAAACCCACAGAGATCCATGTGCCTCTGTGCCAAGTCCTGGGATTAAACGTATATGCTATCATGCCCAGCTGAACCCACATTTTAAAGCTATACACTATACTACTGGGAAGGGAAAGCCCAGATAATATATATATATATATATATATATATATATATATATATATATATGTATGTATTTTACTTTATGCATTTTATTTTATGTTGGTCTGCAACTCACTGTGTAGCCAAGGATGACCTTCTGACCCTCCTGTTTCTACCTTCTGAGTGCTGGTTTTACAGGCATGTGCCACTATGCCTGGTTTATACAGTGCTGGGAATTGATGTTGGAGCTTCATATATGCTAAGTAAACACTGACCAACCAAGATGTTTGAAAAATATCTGACAAATGCCAGAATAATAGCTTAACTGTGCATGCAAGAGACAAAGCACCATTGGGAATCATTCTAGGTTTTGTATGTCTTTAGATTTCACAGTCTGATATCAGTTGTGTTTTTAGGAACACATATGAGAGTAGTGAGCTCCTATGTTGATGCAGGTGTTCTTTATGTGACAGAAAGATGTTAGTCCTGTCAGGACAGGCACTTGTCTAATTCTTCTCCAGTGCCTGGACCAGTACTCAGTGGAGGCTGTTTGCAGTGGATAAGTGGACCAGTAACAGTTTGGGAGTTGAGATGAAGCACCACAAAAACAAAACAAAACAGAACAAAAGCAAAGACAAACAAACAAACAAAAAAAAAAAAAACAAAGGGGAAAGTAATGGTCTGGAAGCCATATTATCCACATGCTGAGTACCAGCAATCAGAAATGTTCTAATCAAAATATACCAGCCTGAGAGATGGCTCAGTGGGTAGTGCATCCGCCTCAAGAGCCTGAAGCACCTAAACTTGAGCCCCAGAGGCCATGTAAAGAAGCAGAGTGTGGTGGTCTGCACTTGTAACCCCAGTGCTAGGGAGGCAGAAACAGGAGCTCTGGGGCTTGCTGGCCACAATTGAAACTAATTGGTGAGCCCCAGGCCAGTGAGAGACCCTGTCTCAATGAAGATGAAAAGTGTTTCTGCAGACGACACCTCTGGTCTCTGCAGGCACACACACTCAGTCACTAAAAAGTAAATTCCTATGGGTATAATATCCCGCAAAATATCTCATCCTAAGCACATGTGAGTGAGCATCCATCTATTCTAATATCCACAAATGTTTGTAGGCAAATATACATAAAACACAGATTGTGTCACGTACAAGGCAAAGAAGTCAAAACGATGTCATCTTTGACATCTGCCGACAGCTACGGGAACATGACAGTGAACAAGACATGATGAGATCAGAGCCCTTTTTCCCACTGAAGAGATGGATAGAATTAACTTTGAAGCTTTACCAAGACAGCACATAAGCCAATGCAATAGACAGATGCGTCCCACAGCACACTGCATGACCTAATTTTAGAGTCCCTATTCTGCCTGATCCCTCCCCAGAAACCATGACCTCATGACTAATCTCTTTATTTAAAATTATTTCACATTTATTTGTGTGCGTGTGTATGTGTATACGTGTAAGTATGTGTGTGTATGTGTATATATGTGTGTATGTGTATATATATGTGTATGTATATACGTACGTGTGTATATGTGTGTGTGTGTGTGTGTGTGTGTGTGTGTGTTCATGGTGGGGTACAAATGTATGTTCATGGGAATGGAGGTCAGAAAATAATCTGAGATGTCTTTTCTCTAGAGCCTTCCATTTGTTTGGTGTTTGAGCCAGATGTCTCTCATTGACCTGGAGCATGCCAGACAGGCTGCCCTGGCAGACAAGCTCCATGGGTCCACCTGCCTCTGCCTCCTCAGTGCTGTAGATATAAATGCATGCCACCACACCCTTTTGTTTGTTTTTTTTAAATGTGGGCTCTGGGACAGAGCTCGCATCTGCATGCTTGGCTGGAAGCACCTCACTGACTAAGCCATCTTCCCAACCCTATAGGGGCTGTTAAAACAGACTTGTTAAATTGCACACGCTGTCCTCAAATTCAAGATCTTCTGCCTCAGCTCCCAAGTAGCTGGGATCACAGGTGCCTCCCCATCTCTTTTAAGCAGGATGTTTGGCTGCAGGGTACCACCATCTTTGTCATCTTCAGAGGATGCAGCTGGACAGACACCTGCTCTGAGCATAACCTTCTGGGGCCTGTCATGACCTGTGACTTGGGTGGTGTGTTATGAAAGGCTGAGCCAGAGAGTCTGGCCATGGAGATCACTTCCTCCCTCCCCCTTCTCCTCCCCTTTCCTCTCTGGACCTTCAATCAAGCAACCAAGAGACAAGATTTCTGAGAGCTTTGGGCAACCCTGCTGACCTGTCATTCTGGGTCCTGAGTCAGGATTGTGACAGACAGGATCCTGCCATTTTGCAAGCTGAAATTAGGAAAGAAGGAACACGTCAGAGCTAAGTGGGAGATGTTTAAAGCAATGGAAAGAGCATTCATCTATGCAGATGAGAGACAGAAACGGGCACATTCCTCTGCGCGCGCGCGCATGTGCGCGCGCACGCGCACACACACACACACACACACACACACAATCAATTAAAGGACTATACCACTTAAATAAATAAATACAGAACTGCCCAGTAATGGCCATTTGGGGCCAGAAAGCAGAGTAGCAAAGTCATGTCACTCAATACTCTCCAGGGATCTCAGTTCTGTGCAGCATGCAATAAAGCAGGGTGGATAGCACTGACCTTGAAGTCTTCAAGCGGACACTGCCTGACATTCTGCATGTCTAAGAAGGCACTAAAGCAGAAACTTACCTCAGGAGCAGTTTCCCTTCAAATAAAAATAAATAAAAGTTCATTCAATTATTTTGGTATTTTTGTTTTTAGAATGGGTCCAGGGTTGGGGACGTGGCTTAGTTGGCAGGATGCTTGCTTGGCATTCTTGAAACCCTGGGTTCAATCCCCAGCACTGCAATAATGGTACATGATAGCCCATAATAAACCCCCTTCCCCCACTGAAGGCAGGATGATGAGAAATTCAGGGCTAGCCTGGAATACAATGAGACCCAATCTTAAATCAATCCACCTGCCAAGTTGCAGTGGGTAAAGGCACTTGCTGCCAACTTAACAATCTAACTTGGATCTCTTGCACCCATGTGGTACAAGGCTCTAAGCTGTAAGCTGTCTTCTGACCACCACACTGGCATGTGCTTCCCCCTCCCCCACATGCTCACACAAAAATAAACAAAACGAATCTCAGCCAGTCAGTGGTGGTGGTGATGGTGGTGGCACATGCCTTTAATTTTAGCACTTGTGAGGCAGAAGCAGGTAGATCTCTATGAGTTGGAGGCCAGCCTGGTTTACAATCTGAGTTCTAGGACAGCCAAGACTGCGCAGAAAAACCCTTTCAGGTGGGTGGGTGGGGGAGTAAAAGAATCTTAAAAATTCAGGAAGGAAGCAAAACTTGGGGGGCTAGAGAGGTGGCTCAGTGGTTAAGGCACTTGTTCCTCTAGAGAACCTGGACTCAGTGTCCAGTACCCAGCTCATGACCATATGTAACTCCAGCTCCAGGGGTCCTGATGTCCTCTTCCAACCCATCCAAGCAATATGTCTGCATGTGGTACACGTCCATACATGCAGGGAAAAATATTCATAAAGTTAAGTCTACAATTTTTTCTTTAAAAACAAAAACTGATATTGAAGGAGAAAAGCAAAGCAAGATGCAGCCACAGAGGGGCTGGAGAGAAGGCTCAGCAGTTAAAGCACTTGCTGCTTTCCCAGGGGACCTGAGTTCAGTTCCCCACTTCCATGTCAGGGGGCCCACAACTTCCTGGGACTCTTGCTCCAGGGGCTCTAGCTCCTTTTTCTGGCCTCCACAGGCACCCATACATACATATAAATAAATAAATAAATAAATAAATAAATAAATAAATAAATAAAATTTCTACACAGAGTGGATCCAAGAGACTTGGCCGTTTGCAAAGCTTATCTCTGCATTAGGGGACAGAGTGGTATTAGTAGTAGTATTCTCTCCTAAAAGCTGCAGTGGGGAGGGTGTGTAGGTCAGTGGGAGAAGGCTTGAATTCCATCTGGAGTACTGTAAGTTTGATCCCCGGCATCAGAAAATAATGAGGAGGAGGATGGCCATGCTGGGGGCGATAATAATAGCAACAAAGAAACATCAGGGAAAGGTTAGGTTTACCTTCATATAAAAATCAAGCATGAACGGGAAGAAAGGGAATACATTGGTTTAAATCAGGGAATGACATAATTAGGCTGGCAAAATGGCTCAGTGGCTAAAGGAGCTTTGTCACCGAGCCTGATGACCTACGTTTGGTCCCTAGGATTCCTGTGGTAGAAGGAGAGAGCTGAGTCACTCGAATTATTCTTAGACTTCCACACACATGCTGCAGCCCATGAACGCCCCCACTCATTCGTGTGCATGCACACAGACTCATGTGCACAAGCACACACGTACGTTCCTTTCAACACATGCACACATCTCCACACATCTGTTTCAATAGTCACTACATAGTACATTGTCCTACTGAAATTCTCCTTAACACCATGCTTTCAAATCACCATTCAAATATTTAGGGGAAAAACGGTGTGTGAAGTTGAGTGAAATTCTTTATGTAGATGTAATTGTTATTTCCTTTCATTTTCTGTGGTGCTGCTGATCCATTCATTCATTCTAAGCACACACTTCTCTAGTCAGCTGCGTTCTGAGTCCACACTTGTAATCCTTACTATATTCCAAGAAAAGGTCTCTCGTGGCTTAGGCTGGCCTTGAACTTGCGGTGGAGCTGAGGATGAGTTTGAACTTGTGATCTTCCCGTCTCCGCCTCCCTAGTGCTGGGATTACAGGAAGTGTAGCACCACGCTCAGTTTATATGGTGCTGGGGATTAAACTAGGTAAGCAGTACCTGAACTGAACCCCAGCCCCAGCCCTGGAATCCCCATGTCCCATCAAAAGCAGTAACTTTTCCAAGGAGTAGACTTGGCGAGGGTCAAAGATTTTTTCTGGGCATGTTTCTGTTCACACTGGGCCTGTCTTCCTGCCTTCGCCTGATGGGCACCTCCGATGAAGAAGCATTACCCACAGCAGGAGAGCCAGGCTGCAGGGTTAGGGATTTGGAGTAGCGTTTGCTTGGCCAAGTTACTCCAAGCTTTCTCTCAATTTAGTTTTCATGCTCTATGTAACCCTTGTCATGTCTCACTATGTAAACCAGGCTGCCCTTGAACTCACAGAGATCCATTTGCCTCGGCTTACACAGTGCCAGGATTAAAATCCAGGTTATTTTAGTTTCAGTTTAGTTTTCTTTCAAGACTTCTATTGGAGCTAAGAGGGTTGTAGGAAAGGTTAAGTGTGATCCTGCTAATACCTAGTAAATGTAACCACAGACACCTGTGAAGACAGAAGCTGAGTGGGGGAATTAAACAGGACAGTTCACATGATGTGACAAGCCTGTTTCCTGAGCATCCCCTAATGACTTTCTTAAAACTTTGTTGTGAATGCCTGTGAAGTGTTCTTTTATACTATTGCCATGGAAACTAATTTTCTTGCCTAATTTTATTTTAATAAGATTGGGGGCTATTTTATCCCCTGCCCCACAAAAATGTATCAGTGAGGATTGTGTTAGGGTCGGTATTTGTTTATATAATATGTCTTCATAAAAATTTATTTTTGTACCTAGCTTTCTTCCTTCCTTCCTTTACATTCAGGTTCAGCTACAGTGCAGTTAATTATTCTAAAGCGTGTGTGTGGCTCTCACCTGAACAGTGCAGTGCCATTTTGTGTCTGGGGTGGGGCTCACTGAGGGGAGGGGACAGATGCACAGAGCCTGCACAGACCTATTGTGTGTCTGGGGGGCAGGGCTCACCTAAACAGCACCAATATGTATGGGGATGGAGGGATGGGGGTTCCCCTGAACTGCACCATCATATGCCTAGGCTAGGGTAAGCTTTACAATTAGGAAAGAGGCGTCTTCATAGCTGCCAAGGCTTTGAGTGAGGGAACCTCACTTGAGAAAACGTTTCCGTAGATTGTAATCAAGTGTGTCTGAATGTACTTTCTTGATTCATTATTGATTCAGGAGGGCTCAGCCCACTGTGGGTGGTGTCATCCCGTGGCAAGTGGTCCCAGGTTGAATGAAAAAGCAGGCTGAACAAGCTATGAGGAACAAGCCAGTAAGTAGCACCACTCCGTGGTCCTTGCTTTCGGGGATTCCTCCCTTGAGTGCCTGCCTGACTTCCCCTCACAATAGACTTTAAATGTAAGCTGAAATAGCCCTTTTTCTCCCAAGTTTGCTTCTGACCGTGGTTCTTTATTACAGACAGGTAGAGTTAACTAGAACAAAAGGATTTTTAAAAAATCTTTTTAAGATTATTTTAGTTTTTGTCATATAGGGGTGTGTGTCTATGTTATCTGCCATTTGTGTGCAGTACTCACAGGGACCAGAAGAGGGCAGTGGATGCTCTGGAAATGGAGTGGTGCTGGAAAAATGATCTTTGGTCGTCTGGAAAAGCAGGAAACATTCTTAACTGCTGGGCCATCCCTCCAGCCCCAAAGATAAAGATGTTTTAAGAAACATAATTTGGGGCCAGACAGAGACAATGCTTCAATGAATAAAGGCATCTGTTGCCAAGCTGCACAACCTGAGTTCTGTCCCTGAGACCACATGGTGGAAGGAGAGGACAGGTTCCTGAAATCTGTCCTTTCTCTCTCTCTCTCTCTCTCTCTCTCTCTCTCTCTCTCTCTCTCTCTCTCTCTCTCGTAATTTCAAAAGAAATTTATTATGTTACATCAAAAATTTAGTAAGAACAAACAAACCACAATTTGGTGAAAAATCTAGAGTATATAATCTCTCATTCAAACTAAACTAAGAGTAAAAAAGGCACAGTCAACAAATTTATCTAAAGCGTGTAGGTTTCTTCACTTGTAGGCTGAGGCAGGTCTATTGCCTGAAACCAGGAGGTCAAAGCCAGCCCTGGGGACATAGTGAGACCCTCACCCCTACCCCCCCCCCAGAGAAACCGAAATTAAGTGAAGAGAAAAAGCACAAACCAGGGCTCCCCCAGGTAAGCCAGAATTTGTGAGCACACTAGCCTAACCGGACACTGTATCTCCCTCAGCGGAGAGGTCCCAAGGGGATTCTTGGTGAAGTTAGTAGCCTGATCATATGACCAGTTATGGTCAATTATACACGCAGAGGACCAAGGCTCAGACAACCATGAAGGAGACCGACAGGAACCTCGATAGTGGTGGGGTATCAGAGCACCCCGGGGAATTTCACAAATGCTCTTGCAACAGTACCCACGAGACTCTGTGCAATTCAGGGGCAGGACTGCCTGACTTCAGCCAGAGTCCCACATCTGAATCCCTGACTTGGAGCTTGGGAAGGGTGGAAGGTTAGGGGAATCACCTCTGTGGACCGATTCCATGTGCGTTTAATCTCTCATGTCAAAGTGGTTTACACATGAGGGAACTGAAGGGCACAAAAAATTAAGATCTTACAGTCTGTTTCATATACCAACAAGTCTAGTTAGCCGAGTGACTGCTCAAAATCTAGAACAGGATGGTGCCATAAAATTCTGGGAAATGGGCTGGGGCGGTGGGTGGGGGTGGGGCGTTCTCATCCAAATCCTGACTGCCTAGATTAAGAGCATCTCTTGACTGGAAAAGAGAGCAGTGTAAACAAAGCACTCTGGGTGTTTGTTTGTTTGTTTGTTTGAAGCCAGCCTGGCTTCAAACTTATTAAGCATCTGAGGATTACCTTTAAGCTCCTAATCCTTCTCCCTCCACAACCCAAAGGGATTTTTAATAACAAATGTGGACCACTTCACACATGTTGGGATGTGCTCAGAATCAGATCCAGGGCTCGGCGCATGCTAGGCAGGTTCTGCACCAACCAAGCTACATTCTCTAAGCCCTAAACTTTTTTTTTTCTTTCTTTCTTTTTAATTTGGATCTATGAGTTTGAGGCCAACCAGGTCTACAAACAAGTTCCAGGGCAGCCAGAGCTGCAGAGAGAAACCCTGTCTCAAAAAATAAAACCAACCCAAAAACCCTCAGATAATAATAAAATTGACAATTAGTTTTAAAGCAGTTTTCAATATATTCCTTGTAACTGGTAAATTATGCCCCAGTATCAATATAGGAGAATTTGGAGGTTTAAGATTAGCCTGGGTTATAGAGAGAGATCTTGTTGAGAGATGAGAGACAGAGAGACAGAGAGAGACACAGAGAAAGAGAGAGGCTGGCCCATGGATGGGCTTAGGCATGTGTCTTTATTTTGGACCTAAAACCTAGTGTTTCTTGTGTTGTCTGTTGGCTTTGTTGTTGTTGTTGTTTGTTTGTTTGTTTTTTGTTTGTTTTTCGAGACAGGGTTTTTCTGTGTAGCCCTGGCTGTCCTGGAACTCACTCTGTAGACCAGGCTGGCCTCGAACTCAGAAATCCACCTGCTTCTGCCTCCCAAGTGCTGGGATTAAAGGCGTGCGCCACCACTGCCCGGCTCTTGTGTTGTCTGTAAGCTCAGACTTAGTTCTTAAAATGCCTTATACAACTTTGAAGGTAGCACACCTCTGTGACATAAGGAGCCATGTCTGGGCACATGGAGGTCACACCTGCTTGTCAAAGGCTTGGCTGTCATTTTTCTTCTTTACTTCTGATTATATTTTGTTTGTTTTTGTCTTAATGGGGTCTCACTCTAACCCAGGCTGGCTAGATCCCCTGGGCTGAAGCAATCCTCCTGCCTCAGCTTTCAGAATTACAAATGGACTGGAGTTACAAATGAGCAAAAGATTGTGAGCAGCAATGTAGGTGCTGAGAATCAAATCCCAGCCCCTGTGAGAACAACCGGTGGTCTTAACCACTGAGCCAGGCCTCTGACCTTTTTCTTTTTGTTTTTGAGATTAGGGTTTCTTATTGACCCGGAAACCATGGAGTAGGTAGGCTGCCTGGCCAGTGAACCCTAAGCTTTTCTGCCTGTCTCTGCCTCCCCAGCATCCCATGACACATCAGTGTTTTTCACATTGGTTTTAGGGCTCTAACTCAGGTCCTCACATTGGCAAAGCAGGCAGGTCTTCCAGCTCCAGGTGAGCCACCCCCAACCATTGCTTGTTGTCTTCATGCCAGACCATAAAGCCAGCAAGGTTTGGCATGGTTGTGCGCCTTGTGTGTGGCCTATCTCCTGTGAAAGGAATTCAGTCCTTTGTTGCCCAAACAGAGGGAATGGTTATAAAAATTCCAACATGACTTTCTTTCAAATTGGTGTGAGATAACTCCGTGGATAAGGGCACTTGCTGCCAAACCTGACCACCTGAGTTCAACCCTGGGGACCAACATGATGGAGAGAGAACCAGCTCCCGAAAGGTGTCCTCTGAACTGCACATGCTCAGAAAAGCATGTGTGAACCCCCATCCCCACCCCTTTTAAGAACTGATGTAATTCACATACCATAAGATTCTTACTTTAAGCAGGGCAGTGGTGGCACACGGCTTTAATCCCAGCACTTGGGAGGCAGAGGCAGGCGGATTTCTGAGTTCGAGGCCAGCCTGGTCTACAGAGTGAGTTCCAGGACAGCCAGGGCTACACAGAGAAACCCTGTCTCGAAAAACAAACAAACAAACAAACAAACAAACAAAGATTCTTACTTTAAAATGTACATTTCAGGGGTTTGGGGTGTAGCCAGCTTTTTACCACCAGCATCAGTACATGGGGGATATACTTGGACCATGCCCCAAGACAAAGCCCCTTTGTTCCATCATCTGTCACTCCACACCCCACACCTCCCAAGCAGCCAAGAGCTGCAGCGGTCCCTACCCACTACTGTAACACAAGGAATTGTGCGTGGTAAACTTTGACCTTGACCTCTTTCACATAATTAGTTTTCCTGGGCCCTTCTTGTTGCAGGGTGTATTGGCATTCGCTCCTTTTCCTGGTTTGGCCATAGTCCTCTGTAGGTATGCATCACATTAAAACGAAGAGCAAAACTCTTCCTAGCCAAGACGATTTTTAATTAATTAATTATTAATGTATTTATTTATTTTTACTATCCTTTGCAACCTTAGGATCCTAGATTCAGGTGAAGGGGAACGACGGAATCTCACGATTTTCTGTGCTCTGGAACTTTTCTTCCTGAACTCTTCTTCTGAGTTCCCCTCTCTCCTAGGCTACCTGGTTTCCTGAAACCGGACACCGCTGAGGTCCAAGCACCTCTCTCTCTCTCTCTCTCTCTCTCTCTCTCTCTCTCTCTCTCTCTCTCTCTCTCTCTCTCTCTCTCTCTCTCTCTCTCTCTCTTCTCCCTCCTCCCCCCCCCCCCCCCCCCCCGTTTCCCGAGAAAATTAATTCAGGTATAAAGGACGAATGGAGGAAGTATTTTCGACTTTCCTCACAATCCAGAAAGAAAAAAAAAGAAAAGAAAAGAAAAAGGATTTCCTTTGAGCTGCGACTTTGTGATCTTTTATGCAGATAAAATATTTCTTTAAAAAAGAATCTAGGAAAATCATGCGTGGGAGCTAAATCGATGCTAAGTTTCTCCGTAAAAAGAAGAGACAGGAGAGCAGTTTCCTAGTCTCCCCGAGTGTTTTCATCCCTTCGGTTTGGGGGTGGCTCCCTGGGGACGGCTAGGACAGCGGCGTGCTCTGCAGGGTAGCGAGGCCGAGGCCGCAGGACTACAGGATCCAGAGGCCTTTGGATCTTGTAGTTCCACGCTTGTTGGCTACCTCGGCTTCCCTGAGGAGTGACGCTGCGAAAACAAGTTCTGATTGGTCAGGCCTGGGCTGAATTCTCCATTTATGGACAGATTGCCCGGCCCGAGCCCAACCAGAGCCAGTTAAGAGTTCGGATTAAGTGTTAAGAGAAAGAGGGTCCAGGCAAAACAGCTGGGCAAGCAATCCCCGCAGAGCGCACCAGGGTGCATCTCTAGACAGTTGGAGATCGCCAGGTCCGAGTGTATACCGGGACTGCTAAGTTTTGCCTTCACCTAGCGTCCCGGATCCCGCCTGGATGGAGTCCCCTCTGGGTTTCCATTGGCTCCTGTGAGTGCTTGGTTGTCTGGAGCTTGTTTTTTGGCGAAGGAAGCCAACTTTTGAAGTTCACCCAGGAGACCGCGTTCCATTCTCAGTGCCTAGGCAGCCGGACCCGGCGGAGGCGCGACCGCGGCGGGAGTCACCATGGTGAGTTGGCTACGCCGTGTCCCAGGACGCTTGACCCTGGGATGGGGCAGGAAGCTCCGAAGCGGGCACCTACCTTGGGCACGCTGCCCAGACCAGGGGGTGGAGAAGGTGGACGCGGGAGTGTGCACTTCTGGAGCGTTGATTTCCTGCTGTTTTCTGTAAACCGGGTCTTAGCCGGGAAAGGGGACCGAGGAGGGAAAGGAAAACTCTCTGAAGTGACTTTCTGCGCCGGGAAAGTTTTGGTGGCAGTGTTGTGGCTGCCAGCTGTCTGAGACTAGAGAGTGGGCATGTCTTTTTCACTAGCACAGTCGTGGAACCGGAGACTCTTTTCTCCTACAGAGAAGGTGAGGGGCACGTCTGTGTCCCTCGGCTCCTCTCCCCTGGGCAGGTACCGGCGTGAGCTCCCTGGCAGGCTGATCCCGCAGCCGTCCTCCTGGCATCGAGGAGGACCCGGGCAGCCCCGCCTGCGCTGGTTGTTGGGCCGAGCGCTGCACAAAGGCAGGCTGGAGCGCCAGGTACTGCGGAGCACCTGGCGGTGGCCGGGGCTGCAGGGACCCTGTGACGACAGCGCGCAGCAGCAGCCACGCTGGCCGGGAGCCCAGGCCCGTAGGGTCCCTGTGTGGGGTAAACACCTTTTGCCGAGGGCCCCACCCGGTCCCCAGCTCGAGAGGACCTCCACCCTGGTCTACACGCCACAGCTCTCTGAGAGCGTTCCCGGTTTTGTTGTTTCCCACTTGGCACTTGGGGGAGTGTAAGGCATGGACTGTCTCTCTCTAACTCATTTAAGACTTTTGCCACTACCCCAGAGGAGTCCCCAGCCTAGTCACCCTCCTCTCTCGGTTCCAATAACCTTAGCCATATCCCCTGGGCTTTGCCGTGGTGTGGCTTTCCTACCGAAGGAGAAAAACAAGAGATTGCCAGTCCACCCGGACCAAAAGAAAAAATAACTTCAAAGAACTTTAAAAAACTTAAAAATAAACTTTTTTAAAGTTCTAGAAGGCTTCAAAGTTTCCACACTTGCACCTTGGCGGAGGAACTTGTCCTCCTGGCTTTCTCGTTGTTTACTAGCGCTGAGGGTGAAGCTTACTAAAAAAGATGCCTAGCATAGCGCTAGCTTGAGAAATCTGTATCCCAGCTCCCCAGCGCCAAGCATCCGCGGCGCAGGCAGGGTAGAACCCACATTCACCTCACAAACAGCCCTTGGACCCCCCGCGCTGTTTATTCAAAAGAATGATTTAAAAACAAATCGATGGCATGTGATTTAAAAGGCATCCTGGCCCCACGCTTTTACTTTTCACATAGTTCAAATTTATGTCACCTTTGCCCCTGAGAGAGAATACTTCATTTATAAATAAGCTTCCGCCGCCAGTGTCGAGGTTTTAGAAGGCAGTCCACTCTCATAGCATGCCCTGAGCTGCGGTTGGGTGGAGTTTCTCCGGCCTCTGACCGCTTGGACTTGAGCAGTGTGACAGTCCTGGTGCCTACGAATTACTGTAATTACTTTCCATGGTTCAATATTTCTTTTAAAAAAATCAATGTGTTTATGTCAAGGACTTAAAGAATTTTACTGTATTTAACCGCTTAAGTGCTACCTTGAGAAAACTCCTTAGTTTAAACTCACTTTTTTGGCTATGTAGACTCCAAATTAGCCTGTGATGCCTTTTCCAGAGACGTGGGAAAACACGCTCAGTTTGGCTCCTTGCAGTTGGGGTAGCTTAGTTGAAAAGTGCTCTCTCCATCAGATGTGGAGGAGGTGTGTCTTAAGAGTCCCTTTCTCGGTTGATTTATCAGGGCAGACAAGGTGTAGTCACCTCCTCCTGGGTTCCCTGCCAACAGCACAGATGGGCAGGTCGAGGGTCACTAGGAGGCTATCTGTGCATCAGATATGGTTGCCCGGGCCACAGTTTACTGCCTGGAAAAGTTGAAACATCTGGCCATCCTGAAATAGATGTGCTGTAGACAGAAAGAACTCTGGTATCTAGATTCATTTGGACAAAATTAAAGGAAAATTGTTTCTTCCATGACTTGGAAGTTTGAGTGAGCTTATCAGCTGTGTGAAGTCACCTTAGAACAGGTACCCACATCTCAGCCCTGTAAGAAAGCTCAATGTTTCTGTAAGAAGTCTCTCCGCCTGAATGGAACTTCTGTGTTATGCATCTGTCTGGGCCTGCCCAGTTGAATCCCTCAGCTGTTTAAGGACAGGAAGGGATGGGCCATTACCCTCAGTGGGTGTGGCCAAGAATTAGCACAGAGCATGGGCCCTTGGCCAGGCCCGCGGAAGAACACCTGCACTGTGAACTCTCTGTGTGTTTGTGTGATGGTTGCTCTTGATTGGCAAGCTGATAAGACTTAGAATCATCACAGAACGAAACCTTTGGGCATATCTGAGAGTTTCTAGCTTAGGTTTGTAGAGGCTGCAAGATCCACTCTTTACAGGGTGGCACCGGTCCACGGGCTGGGGGTTGAACACAAAGGAAAATGGGAGCTGAGTTCCAGCCGTTGTCTCTCCCTGCTTCCTGCTTGCTGATTCAACGTGTCGGCTGCCTCTGGCGTTGGCCACCATGCCTCTTCCCCCTTGATAGGACTGTATCTCCTCCATCTGTCCGCTCAGACAAGCGAGTTCCTTTTGTCAAGTAACTAATTGTGTATGTGACAGAGAGGAGGGAGGGAGGGAGGGAGGAAGGAGAGAGCGAGAGAGAGAGAGAGAGAGAGAGAGAGAGAGAGAGAGAGAGAGAGAGCGAGCGCACTTTTCAGGAAGGTCTGGGAGCATATTAGATTCTCCATCTATACGAAAGGACGTATGACTTACTCAGCTGTGACTCTCGATGAAAATTGTCACTTCAGATTTATGAACACAATCTATAGTTCACTTCTCCCTCATATTCATTAACAATGGGATACTAGTTTATCTTGGAAAACCTAGAATATATTACCAGGCCATAGTCATTACCTTTTTCATTAGGAAGCTTGAAGAGGTGGGGGGAAAAAAATCTCTGTTCATCATTATAAATGAAGAAATGTTGTTTAGAAGAGTGTAGAATGCCCTGTTGGCTAAAGCTTCCTTCACAGACTCTGGCTTTGTATCCACGACAAGATAGTGAGTAGCCATGGTCTGTTTGCTGTATGATAGACTAAACCCTATGTATGTGAGTCTGCTTTCTGTCCTGGCCCCAGAGAATGTGATTGATAGGGTTTCTGTGAACAAAATATGCAGAGCTGATTGAGTAAAAATCTGACTTGGCCATTGCCTTTGAAAGCACCTGAGCCATATTCCTTTGTCTTTACTGTGTATTACTCCTGAGCTGTTAGCAGGTATAGTGCCCACAAACACAGTTCCGATTTGTTCATTCGTTCATTCGTTTATTTAAGACAGGGTTTCTCTGTGTAGGCTGTCTTGGAACCCACTTTGTAGATCAGATTAGCCTTGAACCCAAAGATTTACCTGCCCCTGCCTCCCAAGTTCTGGGATCAAAGGTGTGCACCACCACATCTGGCCACAGAACAAATTTATAACTTAGGGATCTGGTAGACAGCTGATCAAGGGGGAGATATGTTCCTTCGGGTGGAGACTGGTCTGTATTTAGTAAGTCTGGAATGCATTTGGAATGTTCTCTGGGAAGTCACTCTAGTTCTTTTATTGTCAGATTCTAGAAGTCCCCTGGCCAAAACAACACAATTCAACTAAACTGGAGAGGAGGGGTAAGCGTGACTGCCCGAGGGAAGGTTAAAGAACAGCTAGTTCAGGACACTACTACCTTGGGGTGCATGTGGTAGGCCAGCCTAGGGCTCCCTCTCTTGGAAGAAAGTCCATCAGGCCACTGGATGGACAGAGAGGAAGCAAGGAAAGGTGAAAGCCGCCCCACCCCCATCTCTGCTGAGGACTCGGCTGGTGGGAACTTTAGTGACTAGAGACCAAGACACAATCTGGTGTCTGGAGAGTAAACAAGAAATACACGTCCCGCCGGGCGGTGGTGGCGCACGCCTTTAATCCCAGCACTTGGGAGGCAGAGGCAGGTGGATTTCTGAGTTCCAGGCCAGCCTGGTCTACAGAGTGAGTTCCAGGACAGCCAGGGCTACACAGAAAAACCCTGTCTCGAAAAACCAAAAAAAAAAAAAAGAGAGAAGAAAAAGAAAAAAAGAAATACATGTCCCATCCAAAGAGGTATGGTCATGGCTATTACACTGACAATGTTACCTGGTTATCTTGTAGACACGCGTGCAGCCTAGAGCCTGTGCTGCTGCTCATTCTTTAATATCCTGTCACTGACAGGCCAAGCATGCTCGTCTGTGGTTCATCTGCTCCGAGCCACTACAAGCTCAGTGTGTGTCCGTGAACCACAAAACTTCCTCCCTCTACTTGCTAGCCACAGGGTCTAAACGGCAGCTGCAGCTGCGTACCCAGCAGTGATGTCAGTGTTCATCGCTACATCCACATCTTTCTCTTTGGGCCTCGCTAGGGAAGGAGGTTGCCGGGTATTTTGTACCTGTGGAATCTGGCAGCTTAAACACGGAAAGCTTCGGTACAGCTGCGCTAATTTGGAGCTGCCGGAACCTGAGTGAAGATGGCTAAGCCACGCCTTTGGCTTCCCTTGTTACCCTTCACCCTCTGTTTCCGTGAAATGCTCCAGCTCCCGCTGCTGCTGCTGCATGGCAACCCCTCTTTCGCAGTGCAGGAACTCGAGGGCTATCGCAAGAGTTATCTTTAAGGATAGAGAGCAAGCACCTGCAAGCGTTCTTGGTGGCCACCGATTTGACTGCTTCTGGTGTGTGGTGAAGTCACATTAGACTACATGGAAGAGTGCTTCTCATCTGCTGGTGAGAGAGGACTCGGGTCCCACTGCTTGGAAAGAACTTGTGAAAGCTTTTCATCATCATCTCTGTTCCGCGTCTAACGCACTCAGGCTTAAATGCAATCTTAAGACAGTCCACCTAGGCTGGCTTCTAAATTATAGTCGTCCTGCCTCAGCCACCCAACTGCTGGCATTACAGACATGTGCCACATCTGGCTGTAATATGCAAACATAGTTTGATACCTCTAGACAACCATAAGATACTCTGAACCTCATAGTGAGATATGTAGGTGCATACAGTCATGCTTTTCCAGATTTGAATTTGAGTAATTTAAGATATATATGATATATATATTATGTATATATCTCATTTATATATATATCATATCTATAGAATATCTATATTATATAATATATATAATTTAAGATTTATGCTTATACTTATATAAAATTTATGTTAAGAGTGATATAAAAGTTTAATCACATGTGCATGTATGTCTGTGTACCATACACATGACCATGTGCATGGTTCCCCGGGCCTGGGAAGGCAAGCAGAGGGCATCTAAATTCCTCGGAACTAGAGTTAGGGATGGCTGTGGATACTGAGGGTCAAACCTGGGTCCTTTGCAAGCACAACCATTGCTGCAACTGCTGAGCCATCTCTCTAGCCCCATGTGTGCATATATGTGTACATAGATCCAAGATACAGCAACTTGTATTTTTACCAGTATGTAATTAAGTTTTTCTCAATAGTATTTTTTGGTTTCGTTTTGTTTTGTTTTTTTTTTCTTTTGTTTGGGTTTTGTTTTTTGAGACAGGGTTTCTCTGAGCAGTCCTGGCTATCCTAGAGCTCACTCTGTAGACCAGGCTGGCCTCAGGGAACCACCTGTCTTTATCCCAGATGCTGGGATAAAAGGTGTGTGTCACCAGACTTGGCTTATTTTATTTTCAGTTGATTATTTTTGTGGTGCTAAGGATCTGCCCAGGTTTTGTGTACGCAGGACAGTGCTGTGGCACTGAACCACGGCCCCAGACCCTGATATTTTTATTCCCCACTTTGCTTGGACTTGACATTTACAGAGCAAATAAGAGGTTAAAGGTTAAATGCCAATGGTATTAAAAATAAACATCTCAGCCCTGCAAGCTCATTCTATAATAATAGCAAGCAAATCATGTTCTGAATTTTGTAGTTCAGAATTTATTTTGGCACAGCTAACAGCTTTTTGGTCATGCTATTCGAATTTTTTTTTTTTTTACATATTTTTTGACAGTTAAATCAAGACAAACAGAATTCACCATCCTTTCCTAAAATAATGGCAATGAGTTTGGCAAGCCAGGGACCTTTCTCTGTATATGACATGGACTTGGTCTTCACTTCTGAGGTCCTGCCTTGAGAACAAATATTGTCATCATTCAAGGCCTTCTCGGTTTTACTTTTTAATTCCCCCTACAGTTATTTATTTTTGTGTGTGTGCATATGTGTCTGTAGAGGTTGAAAGGCAACTTGCAGAAATCACTTCTCTCCTTCTACCTATGTGGCTCCTGGAAATCAAACTCAGTCTATCAGGTTTGGCAGCAAGTGTCCTTACCTCTTGAGCATCATGAGAGCCCTCCAAGTACTTTTGAATAGTTGTTTATGAGCTACAGAAGAAAATCCATTTTTAATAACAACTTCCTTTCTGACCTAAAATACTCATGGCCGTGTGACTGCCTTCTAATTCACTGGGAGCTGTACCTGGTCCCTCTCCACTGTCTCTAATCTGCCTTTGAGGACAGAGCATCTACTTTACTGTAGGTGCAGAGCAAGTGTGGCAGTCAAGGAGACGGGCGCTCTGAAGGGAATCCATGATGGCTTGGGTGTTTAGAATTCTGGTGTGTATTAAACATTCACTCATAGTACTTCACAGTCATACATTGCGTTGTAGGGTAACTTCTAGAACACCCAAAGAGAGTTTAAGACTTCTGTCTTAAACTTTTATAGAGAGAGGAAACCTGGGAGATGACCTGGTGGATATGGTGCTTGTTATGTAGACACCAAGACCTGAGTTCAGATGCCCAGCACCCATCTAAAAGCTGGGTGTGGCAGCACTGGGGTAGAGGCGGGTCCTAGGGGCTCGCTAGCTGGCCAGTCTAGCTGAAGCATGAAGCCTCCGAGTTGGATGAAAGACCATGTCTCAAAAATTAAGGGCAAGCAGTGACTAAGGAGGATATCCTTACATCCATTTCTGGCCTCTACATGTACCCACTTGCTACGCATGTCTCTCTCTCTCTCTCTCTCTCTCTCTCTCTCTCTCTCTCTCTCTCTCTCTCTCTCACACACACACACACACACACACACACACACACACAAGTGGAAAAAATCAAAGGACCCCAAGTCTTCATAGAGAGCAGTGTAAGGCTGAGGATGCGCTCAGTCAGTGAGATGCTTGCCTGGCATGCATGGAGCCGTGCGGTTGACCCCCAGCACCGCATAGACCTGGTGTGGTGGTGTATACCCGTGATCCCAGAACTCAGGTGGAGGTGGAGATAGATACAGCTTTGTAAAAGCAACATGAGTCCAGGCTCCTCTTCAGCTACATAGGGAGTTTGAGGCCAATCTAGAGTACTTGAAACCCTGTTTCAAAGAGCCAGGAGCCGTGTTGGGGGAGGAGAGGAGGCCGTCCAGTTTAATGACTTCTGAAGGCTCGTAGCTAGGTTTTGGCGGAGCTGGTGGCAGCCTATGAATTTTCTGATTTCAGTCTAAGAAGCGGATGGATTAGAATCTTATTTTCTCAATGGTCTAGACACGACCAAGATAGTTTTGTTTCTGAGCTCTTGCAAGACGGCCCTGTTTGAAGATGAAAGCTTGTTGTTTTTGATTCACTGCCCCTTAAACTGGAAAAGATTCTAAGAAATAAAGTCTGAAGCATTCACCCATAATGCCGTTGCTCTGCAACACAGTAATTATTTTATGCCTTTGTGTTTCCTTCCAACCTCTTCCAACACACACTGATTTTATGTCATTGTAATTAAGAGGCAAATATATCACTCCTGTGCTCTGTATTTTTATTCATTTTTTAAAATAAATCTTTCACCTTGGTAGACAAATCTTCTGATTTCTGTGGTCAGCTGGTGACTTGGCTGGGAATTCGAGATCCAGGATGGCCTTAGTTGGTTCACTTTCAGCCTCGGTCTTTGCTGGTGGACTAACACTTCTATGTAGCCTGTTGATAGCCAAACCTAAGTTACAACTGTAAAAAAAAAAAAAAAAAAAAAAAAAAAAAAAAAAAAAAAAAAAAAAAAAACTCGCTCACAAGCGTGTGCAAGAGAAAATTTCCCTGCTACTCACTATAACTGTCATGATAATGGACCGCTCATCTTTTTGGGATTCTAACTTCCAGATGTGTGTTGATGATGGAAAGCCCCCAGCCTTGCCACTATCTGAAGGATGGTGTGAGACCTTCTGTTTTTTTCTGCAAGTTTCAGCTGAGAGAAGCTTTCCACATAGTTTTAGGGGGCCTGAGATCCAGAGGCGACACACGGCTTGGGAAGAGAATGGAGAGTTCCTCAGTTGAAGCTTCCGTTGCCCCTACAGGCCCCTACATATCTGTTATGTCCTTTGGCCTATGTTTTGACTTCCCTGCAGAGTTGCAGCCTTGGAAGTGTAAAATAAAGTTTCTGAAGCATGAAGGTTGGGGGAGAAGGTTGGAGAGCAGCTAGATGGGGAAAAATTCAGGCCGGACCCTCGAGAAATGAGCGACATAGTAAAATCGCCATAACAGACGTGGTTAGTAGTCACTGTGTAGCCTGCACCTTTTCTGACTCACCAAATATGTATTAAGTGTCTGTCCTATGTGCTGCGCTCTGGGAAGACCCACAGGCCTCATATAACTGTAATTTTTATTTGCTTTATACTTAAAAACCAGAATGCAAGCGTGATTAAATAGCGTTCATTTTAAGCCACATGAACATAGGTATTTCTTTGTTACTCTGTGTGTTCTAGCATCTTTTTCCAATTAAGGAAAAATGCATATAAACACATACATACAATTCTTTGTATAATTTTAGGAGTTGCAGGAAGCTATGAAACCCACACAAAGTCGTAGAGTTGAAGCAAATGTTGTGTCTGAGGTGGATCTTGAGGTGAGTGGTCAGTTTTGGACTTCCATTAGGTTCTTTTAATTACTTGACATATGGTGATAGCAAGAGTAAGTCCACACTGAGTGTGGTGTAAAGAGGGGCCCAGGGCACATGCTCCATGTTGCTCAGTTCTCTACTTATCATCTTAGTCACCTTGCCTTGCTCCAGTGTGTGTGTGTGTGTATGTTCTTGCTATCACACCTATCCCAGACACTGTGATTTAAATATTATTTCTCAGGATCTTGTGTGCTAACTGGCCAGTTCCTTCCTAGACTGGCTCTTCTGATTTCTGTGGTCAGCTGGTGACTTGGCTGGGAATTCGAGATCCAGGATGGCCTTAGTTGGTCCACTTTCAGCCTCTGAAGTAAGGCTGTCAGACTGGTCTGGGCTTGTTTATGGAGTGGTGGTCACACCATAGCATCACCAAAAACAGCGAGAAGCATAAATGGCAAAACACAGAAGTTTTATAAGTTGTTGTTGGGTTTTTTTTTTTTTTTCATCATAGTTACTATTGACCTCACTGGCCAAAGCAAATCACATGTCTATGCCAAGAATCAATGGGCGAATGGACTCCCTCAGGACTGAACTATACCCCTCCCACCATCATCTGTTCTTCACTGATAGAATGAAGTGGGGTAGGAATAAACCCAGAAGCTGTGCTTTTTGAGTGTGTGTGTGTGTGTATGTGTGTATATGTGTGAGTGTGTGTATGTGTGTGAGTGTGTGTGTGTGAGTGTGTGTGTATGTGTGTGTGTGTATGTGTGTGTGTGAGTGTGTGTGAGTGTGTGTGTGTATGTGTGTATGTGTGTGTGAGTGTGTGTATGTGTGTGTGAGTATGTGTGTATGTGTATGTGTGTGTGTGTGTATGTGTGTGAGTGTGTGTGTGTGAGTGTGTGTGTATGTGTGAGTGTGTGTGTGAGTGTGTGTGTATGTGTGTGTGAGTGTGTGTGAGTGTGTGTGTGTGTGTGTGTCACAGCTACAGCATTGCTCCTGACACATCCTCTGCTGCTCTTTCCAAGGGCAGGACAAATACTAGAGACCTTGTAATCTCATTCCAAAATTACTTGTCATTGTTGAAAAGAAGAGGTCAAAGGGATAGTTAACAAGAAAAAAAAAAAAAGAAAGAAAAGTTATTTTCTGTCTACTAAAGGGTATTCTGTGGAAATGTCAGCACTTACCTTCAACCCAAACTTAGAGCACCCCGAGTCGTGCCGAGCCGGACGGACCCGAGCCGTGCCGAGCCGTGCGGAGCCGTGCCGAGCCGTGCCGAGCCAGACGGACCAGCCTTCCTTTTGGACTAAAGAATGGAACTCATTACCTTCCAAAGTGAGGGCAGAACTCGCTGCCTAAAGCTGCCTTCTAGCCAGCCGTGAGCTGTCCATGTGGAGAAAAGTATTCCTCACACAGACAAAAATACATTTTTTCCTTGGTTAAGAAGCATTTCTCTGGACTATAGATTCTCAAAATGACCCGTGTCACTTCCACATCATGTGAACCACAAAGTGGGCCATCTACAGGCTCCTCTGCAACACACAGAGAGTGTAGGGTTACATTATTTATGTTCACAGGACTGTAAAAAACAAACCACTATTCTACAAATCTCTCCATAGCCCCCTCCCCACTCCCTCTCTCCCTCACTTTCTCCTCTCTCTCTCTCTCTCTCTCTCTCTCTCTCTCTCTCTCTCTCTCTCTCTCTCTCACACTCACACACACACACATCTCTTTTAAATTTTTTAAAAGTCTTACTTTGTAGCCCAGGCTGGCTCCAACAAGCAACTCCTGCCTCTACTCCCTGAGAGCCAGAATTACTAGGATTGTAGGCATGTGCTTCACCACACCCAATTCTTTTATTTAGAACTACAACAGTGGGGGGTGGGGTGAGGAAACTAGCTCAGGATAACTCCTGATCCATCTTTTTCTGCTCAATCCTTCCCCTGACTCATTTAAGGCCAAATGCTATCATAGAATTTCATCCACAAATACTTATTCCATTGGGTTTTAAACAAAGCAAGACCTGGTACTTGATACTCACTCCTTGGGCAGGAAGGAGTGTGTCCCAGACACCCAAAGCTGGTCGCTTCCCTTTAACTTGTAACAGGAGAGTCCTTGTTTTATGGAATTGTAGAGATATCTCTGGTCACTAAGGGGACTTCCCAAAGTGTGGCCCAGTGTCATTCACAGAGAGGGTGTGTCTGGCAATAATACCTGGCCACTTACTATCATGATATACAGGACAGATGTCTCCCTGACCCTCCAGTCTTAGCTCTACTCAGAAACTATATTTAAGCCTTAGGGAGTTAGGTACTTGTCACCAAGCCTGACTACTTGAGTTTGATCCCTGGGATCTATATGGAGAGAGAGAGAGAACCAACTTTTGCAAGTATCCTCTGACCTGTACGCATGGCACCTACCCACACCACATACGATAAATAAAAGTAAGCATTTCAAGACAGAGTCTCTCTGGGTAGCCTTGGCTATCCTGGAAGAAGCTGTATAGACAGGCTTGCCTTGAGCTCAGAGATCTACCTGCCTTTGCCTTCTGAGCACTGGGATTAAAGGTGTGCACTACCACTACAAAAATAACAATTAAAAATAAGGTGGAAGAGGAGGAGGAAGAGGAGGAGGATGGGGAGGAGAAGGAGGAGAAAGAAGAGGACGAGGATGAAGAGGACCTTCCTGTAAGACCTGAGAAACATAAACTAGTAATGTAGGTGAATGTGTGGCAGCGGTAGGTTCTACTTCTTTGCTAACAGGACATACCGGGAGTCACAGCCTTCATCCCACATTCAGATTAAATATTCTCCGGTGATCACTAATAGAAAAGCATCAAACGAAAATTAGGGGCATAAAGTTTAGACTTTAGTATTAGAAGTCTTATTATTACCCTGGTGAAGGATTCATGGAAACATAAAATTAATGTTTTCTAATTGAGTCCACCTAAGAAGGAGATCGGTGGCCTCTAGTTTCTGGACTGAGTCGGGTTTCTGAACTTTTGGGTTTCCTTACTGAGAAGTGGAGGCAGGGGTACAAAGGCTAGGCTAGCCTCTTCTTTCCAGTTGTTTCTCTCGACCATCCCACTCTGTCACACCAGCCACACCATCCCAGGAGTGCCCCTTCCTGCCTCTTGCCCATTGTCTTAGGTTGCTTTCTAGTTCTCTGACAGAACCCTGACCAAGAGAAACTTGGGGGGAAAGGAGTTTATTTTATCTGACAGCTAGCTCACAGTCCATCACGGAGGTGAGCCCAGCAGAAACTCAAGCCAACAACTGAAGCAGAGGCCATGGAGGAACAGTATTATCTTGTTCCCCCTGGCTTGCTCTGCCGCCTTTCTAATATAGCTGAGGGCTACCTGCCCAGGGATGGCATCACCCGTTGTGGTCTGGATCCCCGCACATTAATTATTGATCAAGAAAATACCCCACACTCTTGCCTACAGACCAAGCTGATGGAGGCATTTTCTCAACTGAAGCTCCTCCTTCTCAAATGACCCTGCTTTGGGTCAAGTTGACAAAGGAAAAAAAAAAAACCTACCCAGTACACACATCCTTCAAGGGTAAGAAGGGGCCTGGGAAGCCTGGGGAATTATACAGTATACACCTGCTCAGAGTGAGAAAACAAAACGAAGGCAAAAAAGGCTCTCTCTCCTTCCACCTCTGCAATTTATATACCCAGCCCTGCTTAGCGCTTCTCTGAGTGAGGGAAGCTCAAGCATTGTCTGTTCTTCTGAGACAATGAGGCTCTGTCCTCCTCCTTTGGGGCTGAAAGACAGTCATCAGTGCTCAGCTACAGTCATTTTTAAGGGTCAGTTGGCAGAGGTGGCCCTGGATACTGTAGGGGCATGATGGAATGAGTGGCAGGACCCATCCCAGTGGCTCTGCAGCCTCAGGATTCCTGCCTGACCTCATCGGACCACATGAGGTTCCACTTCTGGCTCGGATGTCGACGATCACCTTGTCTCTAGCTAGGATCCACTCTTGTGCTCCGCCCCCAGCTTGCAGTTTGAAGCCAGCCGCGATTCCACTTTTTTGAATCTCACAGTTGCAAGTGACTCTCTTCAAAATTCTGTCTCACTCCATCTGCGAAGATCACAGAGTTCTGCAATTTTGGTTTCTCTTCTCATCAGTTTCTGTTCAGGGTGACGTCTCTCTCTGCATCCAGTGTCTCCTCCCCCGTCCATTCTGCCTGCGTGACATTTTGTGACATGCTATACTAGTATATGATCCTATTTTAAAATTTAATGAGAAGGGGCTGGAGAGAGGGCTTAGAGGTTAAGAGCACTGGCTGCTCTTCCAGAGGACCCTGGTTCAATTCCCAGCAACCACATGTCAGCCCACAGCTGCCTGTAACTCCAGTTCCAGGGATCTGACTCCCTCAGATAGACATACACTCAGACAAAACATCAGTGCACATAAAATAAAAATAAATAAAATAAATGTAATGGGAAGGCTAGGAAATTAGCTCAGTCAGTAGACTGCTTGCCTTAAAACCATGAGGACCTGAGTTCGTTTTCCAGAACTTGGGTGGGAACCGGGGGTGGGGGGGCCATAGACAGGGAGGCAGAGAGGGGTAGATCCCTGGGGCTTGCTGGCCAAAAATGCCTAGCCTACCTGATGAGCTTCAAACCTGCGAGAGACTTTGTCTCAAAAACCAAGGTGGACACCACACACACACACCACCCCTGACACATGCACATGTACACACACACACATATACACACACACGCACATGTACACACACACATGCATGCACGCACACACACATACACACATGCACACACACATACACCCCACAAATTAAAACAAAAAACTCAGTGGAGGAAATGCCTGCATTCTCTATGCTGTGTGGAATTAGAGACATTCTTTAAAACCGCGCCTATATCTTTATCTTCAGAGGCAGAAGGAGAGTGTGGAACTGTCAACACAATGAAGTGCTCTCAAAACCCACTGCAGGAAAGCACTGCCAGGGGTCCTTAGCTGAGGAAACAGAGGAGGAGTGGACCTGTGGAAGGGCCCTGAGCCTTTTTCTTTGTTGGGAATGCTGCGGTTGTCTGAGCTAATATGATACAGTGAGTGTTGTATTTTATAAAAAGATAGATAGGAAGAAGGAACATGTTTGGTGGAGGCCAGGTGTGGTGTCGGGAAGCAGGTGCCTCTGTGGGCCCATGCTGGGGCACCCCTTTCCCCTGGGGGACCAGCCACATGTCAGTGTAATATAGAATAGAGTTTATTTAGGGCATGTGGAGGGGAGTTGAGTAGTAGAGACAGAGAAAGGAAGAGAGAGAGAGAGAGAGAGAGAGAGAGAGAGAGAGAGAGAGAGAGAGAGGAAGAAGAAGAAGAAGAAGAAGAAGAAGAAGAAGAAGAAGAAGAAGAAGAAGAAGAAGAAGAAGAAGAAGGAAGAAGGAAGAAGAGGAAAAGGAGGAGGAGGAAGATGAAGAGGAGGAGGGGAAGAGAAGTAGAGGCAGGCCATAAGCAAGTGAAAAGAGATGGGGAGGGGAATGGGAAGAGAGAGGGTAAGGAGCAGGAGCAAGAGGAGGGAGCAAGAGAGAAAGAGAACAAGAGAGTGAGGAGAGGGCAAGCAGCCCCTTTTATAGTGAGTTAGGCATACCTGGCCGTTGCCCAGTAACTGTGGGGTGGACCCTAGACTAAATGCCAACTGTGATAACTTGTTTAAAAATGAAACAAAACCAAACAAGCAAAAACAAAACAACAACCACAAAAACCAAGCTGAAGTGATTGCTTGTTGTGAAATCAAGAGGACTTGAGTTCAAATCCCCAGGGTCTCTTGTGAAAGCCCGGCATGACCGTGTGCCTGTTACCACCGTGTTGGAGGACAGAGACGAGCAGATCACTGACCAGCCAGCTTAGACAAAACAGTGAGCTTCAGGTTTGATCAGAGATCCTTTCTCAAAACAAATGAGGCAGGGAGCAAAAGAGGAAGACACCCGGCATCTGACGGCCACACGGGCACGAGTTCCTGTCCACACACCTGCAGATGCATCTCCACAAATACCGCACACAAGGGCTGGGGATGCCATTGAGTAGAGCAGGTGTCTGCCATATACAAGGCCCTGGCCTTTGTCCACACCCCCCCACACACACACACATACACACACTAAAGGAAAAAATATATATATAAAGGGTGGGGTTGTGGTGCAGGCTTTTAATCCCAGCATTCTGGAGGCAGAGGCATGCAGATATCTGATTTCGAGACCAACCTAGTTTACAAAGTGAGTTCCAGGAGGGCCAGGACGACAGAGATCCTGTCTTGGAAAAAACAAAAAAAGAAAACACCAAACAGTTATCGGACCTAAGAGGTAGAAGAAGGAACTGAGGGGCTTGACTGGGGTTTTGTGTAAGTAGCTGGACAATGTGGGTTACTCCGTGTGGATTTGGAGGGAGGCTTGGATGCTTATAATTTCTAAATAATCCAGAGACTGGCCAAGTCCATTAAGTATCAAAATGGGCAAATTTGCATCTTTGGGGCTTTTTATAATCTATGTTTTCCACGCTCAAAAAGTGTAAAAGCAGCAGTCCCCAGTGTGTTGGGAGTGGACTGGGAAGTGGTCCCTGCTGCTGCAGAAGCTGGGCGCCCAGTCCACAGGCACACAGTTTGCTGTGAGGAATTCTGAAAGGCTTGCAGACAAGGAATGGACAAGGGTGGGGACAGGCAAGGGCAGTTGGGGACCTCTTGCCAGTGGGAGGTTTTCAAATGATATTAGATCATTAAATACTTGTTTATTGTTCTGTCTTACTTAAGCAGTAAGCTCCCAAAGAGGACACCGTCATGCTTATGACTGGCTTTGGCTTGTTTTGTTTTGTTTTTTCATCACTTAGAACAGGCTTTGGCCTTAGCGGAATGGGGCAACTTAGCTGAACTGAGCCATACTGTTTCCCCTGAAGTGCAAAAGACTCTCAGCCCATCCAGTTCAATTCACTGGCATTAACTGCACGCTTCAGGGAATGAATGATTGATGCCAGTCAGACAAGTGATTGTAAACTGGAAATGTTTTCAAAGATTAAAAATAGCCCCTCGTATAAAACCACACTTGGGTTTCCTCTTCAGTCTGCTTTTAATAGAACAGGAAGCTAAGAGGTCCAAAAAGGTTTCTGCGTCTAATTCTTGCCTCTTCTCTTCCAATCCTTCCAGAGGCAGACTGTAAGCCTTGCCTGAGGCCACACTACCAGTCCTGTCTTGTCAACCCAGGGGTGGTGCTGTTCATTGCTGAGAGAAATGAAAACAAAATTCTATTACAGCAGTTTGCACTAATCCCTCGTCCCTGCAGACCAGCCTGTGCTCACTCTGACCCTCATCCCTGAAAAATAGCTTGTGCTCACTCTGACTCTCAGCCCTCATCCCTGCAGACCAGCCTGTGCTCACTCTGACACTGAATTCTGAACTGGAGGAGTAGTCAGACTCTTTCTGTAGGTCTGAAAAACTGAGGCCAGGTTAACAGGATGGGAAGGCCATGGAGACCTTCAGAATGTGAGATTTACAGCTGTGCTCTGGGTTTGTTCTGGTTTAAATCTGGGGGAAGGAGGAGTTTACTGCCTTTGTTTTTCCTGCAGCTAACAGGTGCCTAGTGGATCTGGTTGGCCTCCTAAGGCTGAGAGTCTCCTAAGGCTGATGGCTTAATTGTTTTGTTTATCGTGCCGGGTGCAAATTCCAGTTGGTTCTTCTGCATCACTGGAACTTTCTCTTGTTACTTGGCGTTACCTTTGGCCTCAAAGGTCTCTGAATGTTTTATTTTAAGGATTTTGCCTTTCGTATTAGGTTTGACTTTCTCTCAACAGAGACATTGCAGGGCCAGTGGTGGCATAAACCTTTGATCCCACTACTTGGGAGACAGAGGCAGGTGCATTTCTGAGTTCAAGGCCAGCCTGGTCTACAGAGTTCTAGTACTACCAGGATTACACAGAGAAACTCTTGTCTCAAAAAAACCAAACCAAATCAAAACCCCCCAAAATGAGAGAGACAGAGAGAGGGAGCTGCATGAAGCAGAAAATGCTCCAATTAAAAACAAAACAAAACAACAGTATACACTCTGTCCACATTATCTTGGAACCTGGCACTTGGATTCACATACTTTAAGTTTTGGGGTTTAAAACATTAACATGAACAAAGGAATAGTAATATTTAGCCAGGCAAAAGCTACAGACTCCCAGTAAATGTGATTATAATATGATATAATATTAATATAATATATTATATATTATAATATTAATATAATATATGATATATATATATATACATATATATATCTCACAGGCAAGAGTTTCCTACTTGCCTGTGATAATAAATTTTTATTATCCTCATTTAAGATGATTCCATGAGGTAAGTGCATTTTTATAACTTGTACAAATAAAGCATTTTAGATCAAAGGACTTTATAATATACTGAGGAGTAGTTCTTCCTCGGGCTGGTGTTTGGCATTTGGGAAAGGGGAGTCTAACAGGGTGAAATTCATTGATGGTGCCTCAGTCTAGGTGTGCTGGCCTCCTTAGGGAAGAAAGGCTTCCTCTTCCTGAACTCCTGGCCTCTGAGAATTCTCCAGCTAGGAAATCATAGGGTAGGTTTTAATGTTATAAATCACTGGAACAAACACAGGAAAAGGCTATTTTTGGAAGTGTTTGCAACCATGCAGGCTTACAGGGCTATAGCTCTTTGTGGCTGCTCCCCTGTCCAGGGTTTTCTGTTCTCAGTCATTTCTAATGGAGACTTCAGAACCTTCCAGGGGCTGCGTGTGCCTCAGAAAAGAGACTGGGCTGGGAAGATGGCTTGGTATAAGCATTGGGGACTTAAGTTCAGATCTCTAGAGCCCAAATTCTGGATGCGGTGGCATCCATCTTGTATCCTTAGGGATCCTACAGGGCACTGGGTGGTATGGGAGGTAAAGAGAAACCCTCTGGGAGGTTTATCTAGCAAGAGACCCTGTCTCAAACAAGGTGGAAGGGAATGATTGACACTTGGCAAGGTTGTCCTCCGATCACTACAGCTGCATCCTGGCACATGAATATCACAAACACACGTGAACACATGCACATGCACACGCACACACACACACAATGTACAAGAAAGAAGAGACTGTCCTTGGCACTCACAGTTACTGAGAGCTGGTCTATGCTAACATTAGAGCATCCTTTGTAGTTGATGTGATTGTCAGATTCCCTCCTTTTACTGAACAGAAGGCAAATGAGGCAGGCACCCTGCCCAACATCACCATCAACGAAGGAGGGGTACAAATTCTGGGTCAGCTTTGGAAAGTGGCTCTTCCCACAAGCATGCATTTGCAACCTTTGGCCTGAGGGAGCAGCAGCCCTCGGACCCAGGGAACATTATACTCAAAACTTTCAGGTCCAACCCAGGCCTCTTGACTGAGAATCTGCATTTAATTGGGACGATAAATGAGTGCCTGGGAACATTGTAGCTAAGCAAGGGACGTGGGTCAGATCCTGATCGTGTCTCCAGAGGAAGTCCAGTCTTTGCTGACTAGCATGTCATCTTCCAAGGACAGGATACAGAGATCTCTCGAACTTTGAGAGACCCAAACAGCTTAATTGTCCTGCTCAGTTAACCATCCACTAGTTCTTAGGGGTGGTGTTGGGGGAGTAGTTTTCTCCTGGACAACTCTAGAGTCAGCTTGTTCTCATTAGATGTGCAGAGTGGATTGCCCGTAGCAGTATAGGAGACCTTTCAGCCCAGAATATCCCTTCTGTGGCTGCAATTGGTTCCGGTCTTGGTACCATGACCAATGGCTCTGAACTAGCCTGTCAACTTCTAGAACCAGTGAGATAATCAATAGGTCAGCACCCAAGCCTGGCAATCAGAATTTGATCCCCAGGATCCCCAAAGAAGGGAGAGCCTTGTACTCTGTATTGAAGTAGAAAGCCTTCCCACATCCCTGCACATACCAACAGTTTGGGACTATTAAATTTTTTACCTTTAAAAGATTTTTTTAAATATAATTTATGTGTACGTATGTTAGCCTGCATGTGTGCTTGGTGTCTGAGGAGGGAGAAAAGGGTGTTGATTCTCATAGAACTGGGGTTATAGATGGTTGTGGGAAGCAGAGGCAGGAGGATTCAGAGACTTTGAGGCTAGCTAGGGCTACATTGTGAGACCCTGTCTCAAAACAAAGCAAACCCACAAACACAGCCAGCTGTGGTGTCAGCCCTTGTAATTCCAGCTGGGAAGAGGGAGACAAGTGGGCTAGCTTGCTAGCTGGACTAGGCTACTTAGAGAGTTCCAGGCCAATGAAAGACAAATACCTTAAAACAAAACAAAATAAAAGTTCGTGCCTGAGAGTGACTCCTGAGGTTGGCCTCTGACTTCCACACACACATACACACATCACGGACACCCAAGTTCACATATGTGCTGCGCTGCCCCTCCCCCATCAAGTATACTAGTAGGTGTTAATAGACCTAAGCATATAGCTTAGCCAACAGACAGAATACAAGCTTCATAGATGTCTCGAAAAACCAAAAAAAAAAACAAAAAAAAAAAAACCAAGCTTCATAGATGAGGCCCTGGATTCAATCCCCTGCATGGGGGGTTGGGGGGGGGGGGTCATTACTGCCTCAGGCCACCCATATGTTCCAGTAATTCTGTCATATAAAAGCTACAGAGGGCATCCTGAATTCTATGTCCTGCCAATAGCTTGCACAAACTGGTTCTCTGAAATACTGAGTGAATGAATGAACTGATTTTCCCACCTGTTCTTTGAACACAGCCCTTGGGCCATTTTCCAGGGACTTTCCTTCTCTTGCCACCTATCTGAATCCTCAAAAGTCTGAAGTCTGACTACAGCTTTTTTTTGTTTTGTTTTGTTTTGTTTTTGTTTTTGTTTTTTTTGTTTGTTTTTCAAGACATAGCTTCTCTGTGTAGCTCTGGCTGTCCTAGAACTCACTCTGTAAACCAGGCTGGCCTCAAACTCAGAGATCCACCTGCCTCTGCCTCCAGAGTACTAGGACTAAAGAAGTGCACTACCACCATTGCTGTGATCTTTTTCCTAATGGTGTGTGTATAACTGATGTCTGTGCGAGGGCTGGCATGCCACAGCCTGCTCTCGGAGGTCAGAGGTCAACTTTGGGGAATAGGTTTTCTCCTACCCTATGGATGGAATTCCATCTATACCTAGGATGGAGTTCAGGTCATCCAGGTTTGTGTGGCAAGCACCTTTACTTCTGAGCCATGTCACCCATTATCTCCAGCCATTAGCAAGTTCTCTTTGAAAGAGTTTCATGTTGGCTGTTCAAGAAAGAACTGCAAAATGAGAAGTAGCTGAGTCAGGTTAGAAACGCTTCAAGAAAACTGAAGCATTATCTGTCTCCTGAGGTGAGAAGTGGCTTCCACTCCTTGGTGTATTGGAGATCTGTCTCTGTCTCTCTCTCTATCTATCTATATCTTATCCTGTGTGTGTGTGTGTGTGTGTGTGTGTGACCTTTTGTCTTAGTTAGGATTTTACTGCTGTGGACACCATGACCAAGGCAACTCTTATAAAGGACAACATTTAATTGGGACTGGCTTACAGTTTTAGAGATTCAGTCCATTAGTCCATTATCGTCAAGGCAGGAGCATGGCAGCATCCAGACAGGCATGGAGCTGAAGAAGCTAAGAGTTCCACCTCTTCATCTGAAGGCCGCTAGTGGAAGACTGGTTTCCAGGCAGCTGAGATGAGGGTCTTAAAGCCCACACCCACAGTGACACACCTACTCCAACAAGGCCACACCTCCAGATAGTGCCACTTCCTGTGTCAAGCATATACAAACCATCACACCTTATGTGTGTATATGAGACCTCTCCCTCTGTCTCTCTGTCTCTCTGTCTGTCTGTCTGTCTGTCTCTCTCTCTCTCTCTCTCTCTCTATATATATATATATATATATATTATATATAATAATATATTATATATATTATATAATATATTATTATATAGTATATAATTATATAATATATTATATATAATATATATAAATATATTATATTATATATATTATATTATATATAATATATATAAATATATTATATTATATATATTATATTATATATATAATATATATAAATATATATTATATATATATAATATATTATAATATATTATAATATATTATATATATTATATATTATATAATATATTATAATATATAATATATATATAACACACATATATATATATTTTTCCCCCTTCCATCTTGGCTCTCCCATGCCCCTGTACTCCATCAACCCTCCCTGGTCTCCCACAGAGCTTGTGTTGGATATTAGGTTGGGTCTTTTGTTTTGTTTTTTGAGACTGAACCATAGATAGCTCACCTTGTGCTCACTGAGGCTGGCCTTGAACTCCTGATTCTTCTATCTCTACTTCCCAAGTGCTGGCATTTCTACCACCATGTTCCCAGCACTAAAGTTAGTTGTAATTATTATGATCCTTCTCTGAGACAGGTGGTCCCCCAGAGTGGAAGGGCATCATCTGGTCACTCTGGTTGTTGTTGCTGTTTTCAGCAACACTGAGGTGTCTCAGAGTTTAACCGAGGTCTAGCAGATACTCTACCACTGAGCTACACCCTCAGTCCTAAGTCTCACCACCCCCCACCCCCCGGTTAGTTGAACAATAACTGTTATTAATTTTGAACTTTTACATTTCATCTGCGTTTTTTTTTTTTCATTCTCCCCTTGGAACTCCCAATTCTGGACTTGGAAGAAAGATAATACTGAATAAAAGTTAATGAAACCATGACTCAGTGTGTCCTCCAAGCCTGGGTGTGAAGGTGAGTCAGACAGCTGTGTAGGGTCTACTCCACCCTAAAGCAGAGACAGTGGCAGGAGCCTGGTGGCTAGGGAGGAAGGCTCCCCCATCCCTTCACACACCCCCATTGTTTCCTATATAATTTAACTCCAATTTCAAAATTAAAAAAAAAAAAAAAGTCAGAAATCAGGTGTGGTGGCACACGCCTTTAATCCCAGCACTTGGGAGGCAGAGGCAGGTGGATTTCTGAGTTCGAGGCCGGCCTGGTCTACAGAGTGAGTTCCAGGACAGCCAGGGCTATACAGAGAAACCCTGTCTCGAAAAAAACAAACAAACAAACAAACAAACAAACAAGAATTACAAATACGCAGATCATCTTGGAGCAGATGCAATTAATTCCCAGTGTAATCACAAGCCCAGTGCCTGGGTCTTCCCTCTCCATCCTCCTGTTCTCTTTCTGACTTTACTACCTGCCCCCCCAGAATGAGAGGCAGGAATTGCCAATATACTTACCTCATTAGCATTTTAAAAACTAATTTATTGGACTTTAGGGGAGCTCTGCCATTTCTCTCTAGTTGCTTATGGTTTGTCTCTGAAAGAGTTTCAGGTTGTCCACTAAGGAAATACTTCTAATACGAGGAGGCCAGTGCAGCCAGTTTAGAAGGATTCAAGAAACTGGACCCTCTCTGCTCCACCTGCCTGGGCACACAATTTCCCATTGGTTGATTTGGCACAAGATGAATGTTCTTTAGCCCTCCATAAGTGGAAGGTGCATTGTTAGGCTGGAGGAAGCACTCTGTTTGCTGCCTTAGCCCTGGCCGGAGGAAACACACACAGCCTTGGCCTGAAGCATGCTTAACAGATGTTTAGATCCCCTTTAACCACGCTGGGACAAAAATCTCTTGTTAACTAGGAAATAGCAACGAATGTAAGCAAAACCAGGGGTGGTGTTGCACATCTGTAATTCCAGCACTAAGGAAGAAGGAAGCAGGAGGATTGCCAGGAGTTTGAAGTGACAAAGTGAGTTTCAGGACAGCCTAGAGCTCCTGTGTAAGGCTTAACAAAACCAAAAGTTAAAAACTGGAGAAAAAGTTACAGATAACACTAGAAACATATGCATATCCTTAGATATCCATATTTGAAGTTACAGGAGGAAGGTGACATAATTTCCAAGTAATTATTACTACTTATAAGGATTTAAATCATCGTCCTTCTCCCTTCTGCCTGGGGTGTCTACCATGTCCACGTCTTAGGTAAGTTTCTAATTTCCCAAATCCCCATGCCATCTTAGACAGGGGCCTTCCTAATCTACATTCACCTTTCTCATCTGTACATTCATGGTCCCTACCTTGCGTGAGCTGGTCCTGTAGCATGTAGTCAACCTTGGGATACAACCACACAGTTTTATGTCCTTAGAAAGCTGAGGTCCAGAGAGTCTCTGCAAAGGTTACATTCACCTGTGGAGTTCTTACGTCATACCAGACTGGGAGTGGGGTGCTGATGTAGCTGTGTGGCTGTTGGACGTTTCTTGGATGCTTCCCCAAAGCAGTCACGGTTAAGAGCCACAGTTGGTGAATATTTAAGAATTATCAAGTTGGGCATGTGGCTCAGTTGATTTCCCCAGCAACCAAGAAGCTGAGCGTGTACTTGTACTTCCAGCATTCTGGAGTCTAGGGCTGGAGTTCAGGGCCATTTTCCAATTTCATTCAGGGTTAGCCTGGGCTACATCAGAATATATATTACTGACTCTGCTGTGATTTGGTTGAACACCAACTCAAACTGATCAGGATGTATATTTACCAACTGCGTTAAGCGTAATAGCAAGAGGCTTTTCAGGTTTTCATTGTGTGTTTTGCTTTTGAAAACTGCTTATTGAATATTCTGACTTCTGTAAAAGGAAGTCTCATTCCGAGGGGATGGAAGGTGAGCCTTTGGGACAGCCTTGGGCACCTTCAGTGATAGAGACAGGGCCACCTAGTCCTCTGGCCTCCTCTCCACTTTATAGGTGTGCTTTACATTGGAAGCATAGAAGCCTCTGAGCGATTTGGGAGTGTGATACAGACCTGTTTGTTACAGAGACTACAAGCAATTCAGGTGGGAAACTCATCACCCAGGGCTATTGCTTTACAGCTCCATGGAACTCAATGGTACTCAGAACTGTATCCTATTTTCCTAAAGTGTTTTTCTAATCACACACATGCACACGCATGCACACGCACACACACACCCCGAGTACACACCCCGGGTCTGGAGATGGAGGCCAGCCTTGCAAGCTCTCCGTCTTGGAGCCACACCTGCACCCTTTACTCCTTCCAACAGTCCACACTGCACTTTGCTTTAGTTCCTTCTCAGATTTACATTCTTCAGCTGCCTTTCTGGTCAGTCATCCTTTTTTGTGCCACTCCCTGGCTGTTTGCAGGAGGCAGTGTTCAGCTACCGACTGCTTCATAGCCTGAGGCTTCTAAAGTCCAGTCTTAGGGAGAAGTAGCTCCTGGCTCCCTGAGGCCTAGGGTGCATCCCTTTTCCTCGAGGTCCTTCCCTCTTCATAAAAAGTTGTGTATCTTAGAGACTTTCTAAATAAATTATTTCACAATTTGATTCCGCACCATCAATATGAAAATAGAGTTAAATTTTAAGTAATTACTTCTACAGTTATTCATTCAGTATGTAGACCAGGCTAGCCCCACTCAGGATCTTTCTGTCTCCTTGTCCTAAGTGCTGGATTATATGAGCTTTTTTTTTTTTTTTTTTTTAAATTCAATATGTAGACCAGGCTAGTCTCAAAGCCTCAGACTCACAGTAATCCTGCTTCTGTCTCCTGAGTGCTGTGATTGCAAGCATGGGCCACCCTATGGAATAGAAACCATTTTTTTTAAATAAACAATTTGTTTCATGTAATTTAAATGTCTTGCTGGATTTTAAACTTCTCATAGAAAGGTTTTTTGTAAAGTAAGAATCGAGAGCGGGGAAACCCCATCTTTCTTTTCAGCCTTTCTGCCCCACCAGTCCCACCCACCTGAGCCTCCACACTGCAGTCTTCCTGTGTGCCCATCCCCAGAAAGATCTCCACAGACGCTGGAGCCCGCCTTGGTTTGAAGAATTTAAAAATGACCTCCTGCTGGAGAGATGGCTCAGTGGTTAAGAGCACCAACTGCTCTTCCAGAGGTCCTGAGTTCAATTCCCAGCAACCACATGATGGCTCACAACCATCTATAATGGGATCTGATGCTCCCCTCATCTGGTGTGTCTGAAGACAACTACAGTATATTCACATAAAATAAATAAATCTTTTTTAAAAAAAAAATTGTCAGTTTTAAAGCCGGGAGGCAGAGGCAGGTAGATTTCTGAGTTCGAGGCCAGCCTGGTCTACAGAGTGAGTTTCAGGACAGCCAGGGCTACACAGAGAAACCCTGTCTCAAAAAACCAAAAGCAAAACAAAAAGTGACCTCCTTTTTTTCCCCTTTGAAGAAATTTTAATTTATTCCCACTCAATTGTATTTTAATAGGTTTTATTTTTTTTTCTTTTTAAATTATTATTATAAGAGTTTGTGAGTATTTGTGTATGAGAGAAAGAGAGTCAGACAGACAGACACAGGCACAGAGATAGCTGTGTAAGTGTGGAGGTTAGAAGACAATTTTGGGGAGCTGGATCTCTCCATGTGGGTTCTGGAATGAAATTCATGTCATCAGGCTTATGTGACCAGTGTCATCTCACAGCCCAACTAGGCTTAAAAATAGTTCTTTTTTTAAAAAACATAGAATTTCCATTATTTCCTCTCCCTCCCTCCCTCCCTCCCTCCCTTCCTCCCTCCCTCCCTTCCTCCCTCCCTCCCTCCCTCCCTTTCTCCCTCTCTCACTCCCTCTTTCCCTCCCTCCCTCCTTCCCTCCCTTCCTCCCTCCCTCCCTCCCTTCCTCCCTCCCTTCCTCTCTCCTTCTCTCACTCCCTCCCTCCGTTCCTCCCTCTCTCCTTCCCCACTTCTTCCCTCTTCCCCTCCTTTCTTTCTTTCTACCTTCTTTTCTTCCTTCTGAAGTAGAATCTTTTATATCTTAAGTTGGCCTCAAATTTGTTATGTAGCCAAGGATTACCTTGAAACTCCTGATCCCCTGCCTCTTTCTCCTAAATGCCGAGGCTACAAATATACACATCCATGCCTGGTTTATGTGGTGCCGGGGGATCAAATCCAGGGCTTCATGCATGTTAGCAAGGACTGTGCACCTCCTGAGACACATCCATAGTGCCTCTATTTTACTCCATTAAATTTTATCATGCATATTTAAATTGTGTTCTGATTGCCATATATTTAATTCTCAATGTCTCTAGTTGAGGATCTTTAGAAGAAGAACCTGGAAGTTGACTATGGGAAAAAAAAAGGGAAATACTGATAGGAAGAGGCAAATGGGTGATGGGAAGTTACAAACAGAGAGAGGGTCTGAGAAGGGAAGCCTGGAGTCCTGGAACTGCTCTTTTGCTGCTTAGAGTGGGTTGGCCTGGAAGAGTGATTGGCAGGTAGCTAGACCACTCTGATGTGGAGGAGTTATCTGAAGAAAATTCCACCTTAAGTTGTCAAGTTATCTTGTATTTTAAACATAGGGTTAGAGGCCCAGGCACAGTGAAACATCTTTATGTTATACAGAAAGCCTACCCACAAATGTTATCATTCCAAAGTGTGACCAGGACCTGTGGAGAAGCGTCTCTGTGTTGGGGGAGGAGGAGGAGGAGATGGGAGCTGACTCCTGACAGGTCAAGGTGAATAAGATACCCGGATAGTTTCCTTGGAATGAGTGCCAACCTCACAGCTTGAAAGGCTGTCTTTAAATGTTGATGAGCTCTTGTGGTTTCACCCTGTAAACTCGTGCATGGCTTTCGCATTGCATCATAACTTTTACCCAAAGGGGTCAGAGACCTTGCTGCTCTTGCCTGAAGCAGGTTTTGGCCCACCCTAGCCCCGGCAGGCTCTATTTCCCCTTCATAACTGCAGACAGAGGGCTGTGTGGAGACTTCCGTTAAGCACAGTTGCCAATCCTGGTAACTGGTTGGAAAACTGAAGAGTTTGCTCTGCCCAGCATGGACCCGAGAGTCCGGAATGTACTGTGTTCTGTGGAATCCATTCCATCTCCTCTTTGAAGCAAAGGGAAACTTTCAACACTGACCTAGTTTACGTGGCTATTATAAAACTCCCCTATTAACGAAAGTGGAGGGCAATTCTAAATAGAAGCAGCTACCAGACTTCTAAATTCTCTCCCATCTCTAAAGTCCCATTCTACTTACGCATTGCACACACAGCTCCAGCTAAGGGTCAGATGCAGTTACACCTACTTAGTAGTCCGCTCTGCCTATACCACCAAGCTCAATTCCTGCAGAAGGATTTAGTTTAACTTATATTCTTAGGTGACATTTCTCCATGGAGAAGGATGGAGAAAAAAAAAAAGACAGCTTCCTCTAACTACGCTAGCCATATTATGAAGAGAGGCAAGGGATGTGTTTAAGCCATTTACAGTATTACCCAGGGGGACGTTTGTCCTAAGCTTGGGTTTTACATAGTCCTGTAATAGCTTTATGAGCATGGTACTTGGAGCAAGGTACCCAGTGTGAACATTCTTTTAAGTCTGGTGGGTCTGTTCTCTGCCAAACATGACACACCAGAACATGGGTTTTACATGATAAAAAAAAAAAAAAAAGTCATGAGTGTTCATCCTTAAAACAAATCATGATTCGGTTCATTGTTGGTGGATCTGGATAACGGCCTCCGTTGCTGAACAAAGCCAGTTTCTTTTTAATTCCTGTATGTGATGTTTTTAGACCTGTTGTCGACTGGACTTAGCTAGAGGAAAGACTTGTTCTCTAAAGGCTTGCGGGATCAGCTGCAGGCTTGACTCCCGTTTGTGTCTTGGGCAGTTCCCTCTGTTTTCATACCTGTGAAATGGAAGTATCCACAGTATTTGTGTTGAGCAAAATGGCACGCGTCTTTAATCTCCACACTCGGGAAGCAGAAGCAGGCAGATCTGTGAGTTCCAGGTCATCCTGGTCTACAGAGTGAGACCCTGCCTCAAAAAAAAAAAAAAAAAAAAAAAAAAAAAAACAGCAAAAACCATGAATCCACAACAAAGCACTTCAGAAGGCTGTTATTGTTTTAAGGAGCAGATGGAATAAAGTATCATTGCATTCAGAGTTTTGTAAACTGAACACTTTGAACTGGTTAAGGTGATGTATGCCTATAAACCTAGCTCATGGGAAGCTGAGGCAGGAAGACCTTGAGTTACAAGCCAGTCTGAGATACCACAGCAAGACCTGACTCAGAAACTATAAACAAAGGAACTATGAGCCCCTTAAGTGTGAGGAGAAATGACATACACATAGATTCATTCCCAGACTAGGGGTTTAGAGGGTCTGCTGTTGAATTACTGGAGAGTTCTCATATGGCCATACAACTAAAGTCAAGCCCTACATATAGAAAGCCATACATTTAAAAATAAAAGACACCATGATATTCTGAGGTCCTAAGGCATAGTAGGCATAAACAGACACTAAACAGATGGAGTTTGGTGGCATTTGTTTTTGTTTATAGAGATAGAGTCTTAAGACTGGTTTTGAATTTTTGGTTCTTCCTCAGCCTCTTGAGTGCTGGGTTTATAGGTGGAAGTCCCCCCTTTCTGCTCCAAGGTTTTCTGTTTGTTTGTTTAAATGGGTGACAGGGGTCAGGGGTGTGTGCCACAGTGCATGGTGGAGGTCAGAGGACAACTCGTGGGAATCATCCTTTTCCTTCCACTATGTGGATTAAACTCAGGTCATCTGACTCCCTGGTAAGTAAGTCCCTTTGCTTGCTGAACCACCTTGGTGATCCATTGTTCAATCCAGAAAGAAAATTCTTAAGCCTTTGTGTTCACTGGGTATGCAGTAGGGAGAAGATGGCCTATAGGACCTGCTGGGGACTCTCTCGTTCTTTCTCACTTTTGTGTATGGATACAATGTAGTTTGATTGTATCCAGACAAAGATCCTGGTCAAGGATGAATTCCTCTTCCACTTTCTTGTCTTTTCTTTTGTGTCATCCGAGAGAGCCTTAAACCTTAAACCAGAGTGCAGCTGGCACGTTGCATGTAAGCTGGGCTACAGTATCCTTCCTCCACACACACACTGGGTCCTTTCTCACTGTCCTTGGGGACTGGCTTCTGTGAAGAAGAGCCCACCTCACCCTTCATACCAAAGCTAATTGGTAAATGAAGGCCCAGGTGTCTAATAGCAACCAATCTCAGGGGCATAGGACCAATGAGCTTTAAGAGTGAGTCCACCCTGGTGTCTAAGTAACTAGAAAAAGCAGGTGTCGGACTTCAAAGAGATGCGAGGATAGCCCAGCCAGTCTCTCTTGGTTTTTTTTTTTTTTTTCAGCCAAGAGCATCATGTGGCAAATGCAGGAGATGAAGGTGCAAAGCCGCCCTTGATGTAGGACCAAGTCGGGTTTTTATTGTTCTTCATATTCGACATAGATTTATTGATGTAAAAACCATGCTGTCCTGATGCGGTCACCAGCTGCTTTCAAAATCCCTCAAATCTCAAATTCTGACAGTGTCTGGCAGGTCCCTGTGTGTGCTTGCCAGCTAAGTGCCTGAGTGTCGCTTCAAGTAGTTTTAATGAATTTTTTGATGGTAGTCCACCTTTTACTGGGAAAAACTCCCGCACATCTACCAGCCTGTATCAGAGCTTATTCTGATTAGTTTTGCCATCTAATTTATAGTTTACTCATCAAGAAACAAAGTTGTGAACTATTCAAGAGATGAGGGAAAAATATGTTTCCTGGTAGTCTCACCTTCCACCAGAGTGTCTTTGTTTTTCCTCACATATAGTTTGACAATGTGTGATTAGTTTTAACTGTCAACTTGCTAGGTTACAGCCTAGAATCTCCCGAATGAGAAATTGCCTGGATTAGGTTGGGAAGACCCAGCCCATTGTGGGTGGCACCATCCCCTAGACAGAGGGGATGGGAACTATGTAAGGCAGGAGAAAGCTAGAAGCAAGAAGCAAGCAGGATGGATGCATTTATTTCTCTCTGATCTGCACTGTGGATGATGTGACCACTGCTTGAGTTCCTGCCTTGACTTCTTCAAAATGAGGAACTGTAACCTGGGATGTAAGCCAAGTTAACCCTTTCCTCTCCTAAGATGCTTTGATCAGGATGTTTTTATCCCAGCAACAGAAATTAAGCTAGAAACACCTATTCTGGTACAAATATCTCTTTAGTATGGTCCTTTTTATTTTCCCTTCAGTGTTGGAGATCAAACTCAGCATAGTCTTATAGTTTGCATAGGCAAGCACCCTACCACTGAACTACACACCCAGCCTGACACAGTCTTTTTACTTTTAATCAAAGACTGTGAAAGACTCAGCTATTCCTACTAATGTATTTGTTGAAACTTTCCAGGTACTCCTCTCTGCTAGGGTTTCTACATGTATTTTGTAAATGGGGTTTCTCTTGTCTGCTTGGTAATTTCCTTCCAGGCTCCGGAAGCGTAACCTGTAGAGGAAGCATACACAGGTGAGTATAGCAAAATGTTGAGAATATTACACTAATCCGGGAAGCAAATAATTCAAACAGGTAGCAAGTTTTGTTGAGTTTCCAGCTGTTGAGATGGTTCAGTGGTAAGCAAGCTGTGCAAGCCTGTCAACCTGCTTGAGTTCAATGTCCAGAGCCCATGTGAAAGGAGAAGAGAACCATCGCCACAAAGTTGTCCTCTGACCTTTACCCGCACACACACATGTCCACATCCTCACACACACATTATTCTACACGTGCACACACACACACACACACACACACACACACGCAGGTACATACACATTATACCACACACATACACTTGCACAGGCACTCGAGCCCATATACCCACACATGCACACGTGCATTGCTAAATTTAAAAGGATTGGGGGGTTGCCTTCTCTCGGATGTTCTCTGTATGTTTGAGACAAGGTCTCGTGTAGACAAGGCTAGCCTCTGTCTCTCCATGTATTTGTGGAGACCTTGAGGATTTTTTTTTTTTTTTAATTCTCTTCCATCTTTGGTGCTGGAATTACAGAAATGAGCCACCACACTCACGTCATATGGTTCAGGGAATCAAACCCTGGACTTTGAGCCAGCTAGACAAGCATTGTACCAACAAAGCTGTGTCCTGAGCCCTCTCTGCTGGTTTAGAACCACACTGCTGCCTGTGTGACTAGAGAGGCTGATGAAGCATTTGTCAAGTAACAGCCGCAACAGTTTTATTACTGCCATTGGATCCCACTTTGAGCCAATAGCCATTTCTGTTACATTGTTAGCAGTAAGAGGAATACTGTTGGGGGAGAGAAGGTAATGAGCCATTCAGTAGCATTTTCCTGTTTACACTCCAGGAGGCATCTGAATTGCTGAGGCTTTGAAGGACAAGATTCTGTTGGTGTGAGTGGAGACCTAATCTGAGATTATGTTGTCCGTCATAATGAGCAAGATGAACCAACAGGAAGCAGGCTCTGCACTCCTGCTTCTGTGTTCTGTAGGGATGCAGAAGCTCCACCTCCTGACGGTCTTTTCCCTAGGGCTTGGCATACTGACACAGTCGCTTCGTTTGCTGAGTTAATAAATTAATTAGATGTTCAAATTAAGAAAACCCCCAGGTATAAAATAAGACTCCAAGGCTGGAGAGATGGCTCAGTGGATAAGAGAACTTGTCCTGTAAGTATAAGAACCTGAGTTCAAATCCCTGCCACAGAGAAAGTCAGGCCCAGGTACCTGTACCCACATACAGTGACGGGCGGGTCCTGAGAGTTCACTGGCCAGCCAGCCTGGCTTAAACAGTGAGCTCAGTCAGACACTTTCTCAAATGAGCACAGCAGAAGGGCAATGGAGAAAGACACTTGTCATCCTATTCTGACTTCTACATGTGTGCACATGCACATGCTCACATGCATGTGGCACACACAGAAACCCCAGCTACAGTAGACAGTCCTCAGAACCATTGCTCTGTATATAGGATAGATTTTATTTGACTGGTTGTTTACATTTTTAAATGTAAGAGTATTGATTAAAAGAGAACCGTAGAATCCTGGCAGATATCAAACTTCTGTCCTAACTTATGATATGGCCCGACCCTTCTGCTTCATCTTGAATGTCACCAGCTATCACCAAACACCTGGACTTCTATTACTGTCCAGTGAACTCACACATGCACGGCTGCTGGCTACAATGTACTATGTGATTGGCTTCCAGAAGAGTTTTGCCTATTCACATGTCTGTCGAGAGCAGAAAAGGGGAAGCAATTATGTAAATGAGGCATATTTTGGAATTATTGAAGGCAATCCTAAATAACTAAAAATAATTTGAGAATTAGATGAGAGAGAGAGAGAGAGAGAGAGAGAGAGAGAGAGAGAGAGAAAGAGAGAGAGAGAGAGAGAGAGAACTTTCAGAGGCCAGAGAGAAAGAGAGAGGAGAGAGAGAGAGAGAGAGAGAGAGAGAGAGAGAGAGAGAGAGAGAGAGAACTTTCAGAGGCCAGAAAAGGATATTGGATCCCTAGGAGCTGGCGTCCCAGATGGTTGGATGCTGGAAGCTGAATTCGGGTTCTGTGCAAGAGCAGCATACAGTTAACTGCTTAACCATCTCTCCAGCCACCACTACCACCCCAGCAATATTTTTTTTAACACATCCTCCACTACAGAGTTTCCTGATGAGGGGATGAGGGTAATTGGTCATTCGGTCAGGAAGCTGCTGGCCTGTCATACACTTCCTCTTACTGGGGTCCATGTCTTAGGAGGACTCCCTGCTTCCGAAGTGTTTACCTAGCTCGAGAAACTTAAGAGGAATCTACGGAAAGTACTCTTTGCCGTGTAAACACGGGAATGGAGTAGGGGTGGGAAGCAAAGCTAGAAGCTGAAGGAAAGGCAGGAGGAGAGAACTGGAAGAAAGTGGGAAATCAGTTTGCTCAGAGGAAAGATAACCAACCCCATCCATCAATGGGAAAGGGGCTGACTGCGTGGTCAGGCTGACTGTGTGGTCAGGCTCAGGTGGAAATGAGGTAGGATCGTTAAAGGGGCAGCTTGAAAAACAGCATGTGGAATCGGTGTGTGAAATTTCAGAGTTTTTTAAAAAAAAAAAAAAAAAAAAAGTGGCCCTTATCAGTGGATTGTCCTTAGGTTTCGCTCCAGAGGGTTTCTTGTAAGGCCATCACAGACAGTAGACCCTCCAGGGTCTCAGAGAAAAGAAGGCCAAACTCAACCCCCACCCCCCTGCTTCTCTCTGAGGATTATCAGAAGACAAGAAACTGATTAGCTTCTTCAATATAAGTCTGGGATATAGCTGTCAATAGTGCTTGCCTTGCAAACATGAAGGCTTGAATCCTATTCCCTCAAACCCATGAAAAAAGCCAGCTATGGTGGTGCATGCTTGTAACTCCAGCACTGGGGAGGCAGGGTCAGATGGATCCCTGAGGGTCGCTGTCCCGCTAGTCTAGGGAAAAGGATGATGTCCAGACCAATGAGATGCCACTTCTCGGAAAACAAGGTGGATGAAACCTGGGGTTGCCCTCTGACCGCCACATGCACAAGCACATCACTGCACCTACACACAAAATAAATGATCACATAGAGGATTGAGGGCACAGCTTGGTATTGATAGAGAGCTTGCTAGCATGTGCGAGTCCTTAGGGTGTGATCCCCCAGGACTTCAGAAAAGGACAAAACACTGTGGTGCTGGTTGTGGCAACAAAATTAGCGCCAACTAACAGAAAGCAAGCAGAATGAATCCTAGAGTCCTGGCCTGTTCTATGGTAGCACAAAGGTCTGATCTAAGTAATGGGGAAAATTGGCTTGTGTGTATTTGGCATTAGACTGGACGGTGACCACTCATTCTGTGGATTTATAGGAGGATACTCCAAGTTGTCATGAGGCTGTCAATGCTGTTCTGGTTAGTCCGTGTGCATCGTACCCCCCTGTGCCCCCTCAGAGTGAAGTCTTGGACCCCTGGGCTTTATTACCTTCTCTAAATGCAAGCTATGACTTGGGTTCACTTTTAATTCTGAGATGGTCAGTGTGTTTGTAAGTGCTATAGAAAGCCTAGAATTCATTTCCATTAAATTGGCCACATTGTTGGACATATTAATCTGGTCTTATACCTTTATCTCACAAGGGGTGTGGCGGCAACTAGAAGACTTTGAATTCCCCCTTGCCTATGTCTTTGCAAGCTGAGCTAACCTGAGAACAGTTCCTCATTGGCCAATCAGAAATGCCGTCTGTCTGTCTGTCCATTTGATCTGCTTCCACTTTCAGTTTTTGTATTGTTTTTAAAGATAAAAGTGGTCATTAAAGATAAAAGTTTTTAAAGATATCAAGTGGTCATTTTGGAATGAATCTTTCTATACTGCTGTGACTCCTAGTTTATTATTATTGTTATTGTTATTGTTATTATTATTATTATTATTATTATTATTATTAGCCTGTAATATGCAAGGTGCTGGGACTATAGGCATGCACCATGACACTCAGTTTATATGATGCTGGGGGATCGAACCCAGAGCTTTGTGTGTGCTCGGTAAGCGCACTACCATAGGGCTTGAAGGTCCCAAAAGATAAACGGGTGGGAACAAATGCTCTGCAAAATTGCAGGGTATCTTTTGCTCTTTGCTTAATTTCTACTTGTGTGTCAGTTCTTATCTAGTGCCTACATTCCAGGCTAACAAAGGAGAGCTTTGGGCTGCATTCGCCTTGAATTAGCCTTACCTTGTCCTTATTTTAAAGTGAGCCTTTCTGTTTCCTTTCCTGTCTTTTGAACATCACCCCTACCCTGCAATAATAAAAGAACTGCAGTTAGACGAAGCCGAGAAATTACAGGACTGCGGAGTGGAAACTCCTAGAGGTATACAGAGAAGCAATCTGAGACAGATCCCGTGTCTTACACCACAGGCTTGTGGGAGCAGTGTTAGACACAGAGCTTCTATTGGCACTCTGTACAGATGTGCCAGGACTAACCTAATTAAGTTTAGATTGTGGAAGGGATATGAAGTATCAATAATGTGAGCTCATTTCTCTTGACCTCACTGTTGTTTGAGGTAGGAAAGGGATCAAACTGCATTAAGACACAGTTCGGAGCTGGACACAGTGGCACACTAGGTAACCGAGATGCTGTGGCAGGGAGATCACAGGTTCAGGGTCAATACTCCTCGTAACGTAGTGTGAGACCCTGTCTGAAAAGAGGAAGAGGCTGGACAAATGGCTGAACAGTGGAGAACTCATTTGCTTCTATAGAAGACCTGAGTTCTGACCTCAGCACCCATGCTGGGTGGCTCACAACCACCTGTAACTGCAGCCTCTGAGGGTACTCACACACGTGCGTGCACACATGTGCACACACGGATAAAGTAAATCCGTTCTTTTATCTTAGTCAGAGGTTTGAGAAGAAAGGTACTTGTGACGAAAGGGGCAGTTTCCACGTGGCTACCTCTAACCCCAGTGCTGAGGAGCCCAAGGTGGGCCGATGGCAAGTTCGAGGCCAGACATGTTTTCACTTAATCCCTTGTACCATGTGCCTGTGGGTTGCTTTAGGCAGAGGGCTGGCAGCAAACCTCAGGATTATTTGAGAGCGTTTTCTTTTATGTGCAATTATCCTACATGAACCTCTGCCACTGTTTGCACTGCGCTGTCCGTTTAACTCGACAGCACTGACCTAACATCAAGTTTATGCTATGCCTAGAATCTGTATTAGAGCAACGGCAAGGAAGCCATTTACCTTAAATGATCCTTGACTTGAACGTTAGGTACCCCAGAAAGCCTGTCTGCTTTGACTTTTAAGATCTTCCGTTACAGCACTTTGATGCTTACCCTTAGAAAATCTCCTCCAGGCATTTCAAGCCACGTGGAATATCTATTACTGCTTAGGAATTTGCTGTGGTTTTCATTGATCGTGGCCCCAGACTTTGGAATATGTATTAATTTATCTGGGCAAAGAGTACAGAACGCCACATGAAGAATGCCGTGAACTCGCTGCTGAAGCAGACGGCTAAAGCTGGGAATGATTAATTCTCCAAAAAAAAAAAAAAAAATCCTCGAACCATCAGCATTAATAAATATTAAATCATGAGAAGGTATTTTGTTTGCACTTCACTTCCTAAAGTATGGAGGTAATTGGACTGACTTCTTATTTCAAAATGGGAGTGATTCCTCCCCTCCCACACACACCCCGCTGTGGACAGTATTTGTTTAGAGTCATTGGTAAATTATTAATCCATGTTTGGATGTTTCGTGTTTGAAATACCAGTCCACCCTCTCCATTGGGAGCTGCACTTGTGCTGTGAGCAGCAGAGGCTTCTGGGAAGTGAGAATGGCTGCAGCTTGCTCTTCAAGACCTTAAGAGGGAATTTACAAAAGGCGGTGGCTATGCAGGAAGTGGCCTGCTCAGTGTTCGACAGCTGGCAGTCACCATGTCCCAGTCATATGATGCTCTCCACTTGGAAGGAACACTAATGTGCTGTGGGAAAGTTTGGGTGGGCTTTTTTTTCCCTCTTTGCTTTGACTCACAGAGGCCCTTGAGTGCCCTTTACCAAGTTCCTGTGGCTTCTTTGAACAGATGTCAAAATCTCTTTGGGTTTGGAGTGACCCCAAATGCTTATAACTCTGAGTCTCGGGTCCATTTTTCTTCCCACTGTGCGCAGGTCAGATTGCTACGTGGGTGTCTGACCATCTAGTTATAAGATTCTAGGGCCCTCCAGCCTCGGTGGCATTCCACGTTCTATCTGAGATACTCAGTCTTTGACCTCTTGACCTCTCGGCTCTTATCCTAGATGGGCAGGAAGGAGAGACCTCACCCTAGTGCCGAGTCAGACGTAGCATGGAGTCGCATGGCTAGAAAGCAGCTTCAAGGGGGAGGCTGTATTCCTAGCTTCAGAGTTGTGCTTCCCGTAGAACAAAGAATTCAGATAGAGGCAGACTGAGCACGGAGGAAATGTTAGCTATGACTTCTTGCTAACTATCTCCATGTACTTACTGCATAGGTAACCCTTTAACTCAAGTTCTAGTTTGAATGTCTAGCTGGATGGCAGGGCTCTGGTTTTCTTGGTGGGTCGAACCCAAGCTAAACTGTGGAATGGTGACACCCTCTCAGAGTTTGAAAGACAAACCAAGCCTGCCTTAGCCTTGTTCTTTTGAATATATACTTAATAATATAACTCTGGTCCCTTCTCTTGCCTAATCCCTTAGATTTTCGCATGCCTGGTGCTTAAGGCTTGCAGAATTTTGCCAGTCTGTGCACAGACGTGAGCAGAAGGCCACTCCCTATCTCAGGGTATGACAATGCACCCTTATGCTCTCACCTGCTAACATTGATTGGGCAAAGGCCAGATTCTGCAAGGCCTTTTGACTGCCAGCTAACATTCAGGGCCTCAGGTTTTCTTACCCTCCATGCCCGACACCTGAATCACCAGGTTCTCTGCAATGCTGTGAGGCTATGGGCTTGGGAATTCTGTCACTTCTAGTGCCAGCCAGCCCAGCCACCTAGCCTGTCTCCTCAGAGAGATGGGAGCCTTGCCATTCTATTGACAGAGAGTCTCAGCTTTGCCAGAGCTGTGTGCAGAAATGAGAGCTGCTCTACTCTTTCCTCAATGTCAGTGCTCCCCTCCCCCTCCCTCCACACACACACACACACACACACACACACACACACACACACACAGAGTGAGCATCAGCTCGTCTCACCACTTCCATGTATAAAGAGGCAGACAGCTTGGCGTTGCTCTATTCCTAGTGTGGCAATTCCTCCTAGAATAGTGGAGAATGTTCCTTCTTGTCTCTATCTCCTTTCTTAGCCTCTGGAATTCTCCACACAACAGTTCAGTGTTTAAAGTAAATAAATGCAAATATGTATATAATGCTTATTCTGTATTAGCACAGAAGGGAATATTTAAGGCTAGATTTCTTTTTTTAGAATTTTGTAAAACGTCTTTAAAAAAAAAAAAAAAGATAATCAGGTACCAGTTCTTCCTGTGACCCTGAGCTACACTGGTCATAAGAGCAGGAGTGTGGGAGGCACAGTCATGGGACACTGTGGGTAGATGACCAGACTCAGGTGTGGTTTGCATTCAGTGAGAGGGAAGGACAGATGCCTTCCTGCAAAGGTCGCCAGCATCACTTTAATTCTCTCTTCCTACTGAGACTCTGGCCAGTAAGCCACGCCCAGTGTCCAGTTCCTAGGAGGGAAAGCCTGTTTCAGGAGCTCTTCCCATTTGTTCTGAGATGGCAGGTCTACATAAACTCTTTATAGGGAGGTGGGCGGGATCTTGGCCATTGAGGTAGGCTCTCCTGGGTGTTTGTTGGTTCCTCTCCTGTTCTCTTTTACTGACAGATGGAAGGGTTCTTCAGAGAGCAATTCATCACCTTCATTCAGTTAAAGCCTCACTATAAAATACAGAGGGTTCCTTTCCAAGGGCTTTTTGAAAGGCAATACTGTTCTCCTGTCAGTCTTCACCTCTCTACCTGTGGAGCCCCGCCCTTCGTTTCAGTATCCTGGAGTCTTTTGAAGAAGCCGATGCTAATGTAATAATTCGCTTGTCTGGTTTGAATAAAGCCCGTTTGTGTTTGGAATATTTTTAGTGTTAAAAAAAAATACGTAAGAACCAGTGGCTGCTTTACCAGACACTCCTTAGACCAAAATCAGTACTGGGGCCCCTTGAAATGTAAATCCATGTGTGGGAGTCACTCATTACTCATGGCTCAGGACATTACTGAATAATCAAAAGATGGGGCTGTAGCGGTGTCTCGGGAGGCAAGAACATTTGTTGCTCTTCCAGAAGACTCAAGTTCAGTTCTCAGCACCATATCAGATGGTTCACAACCACTTTTAATTCCAGCTCTGGCCTGCTCTGCCACTCAAGCACATATAATTTAAAAAAAAAAAAAAAAAATCACAAACCAACAGTTACTTCTTGTAATACGGAAGAAGAGCTTGGGATTTAAAAGAATATTTTATTTTGTTTATTGTTCTCTGGTGTGCATGTGATGGGTGGGGTGGGGGGGGTGTGCCTTGGCAAATGAGGTCAGAGGACAAGTCGGTGCAAACAGGTCTCCTCTTTCACCTTTATGTAGATTCAGGGGTTGAACACCCATTATCAGACTGAGCCGTCTCACCGGCCCAGATCTCATGATTTTTGAATTGAAATGTAGGTAGGTTTAGACTGATCTATTCTACCATGCAGTTTTCCAGAGGAAGTGAAAATTATTTGCGTATTAAGGAAAATACATAGTTCTCTGGGGTTTTTTCTCTTTTCTTTCTTTCCTTTCTTCTTCCTTTTTCATTTGAGCACCTGATGATAAACATGTACCCAAATAGACCAGGAACTAAACCTTTAAGTCTGATCAGAGTTTAAACCCTGAAGAATCTAAGACCAGGGCCTGGAGAGATGTCTCAGCGGTAGAGAGCACTGGCTGTCTTCCTGAGCCCCGGATCCCTTTTCAGCACTCACAGAATGGCTTACAACTGCCTGTAACTTCAGTTCCAGGAGATCTGAGGCTCTCTTCTGGCCTCTGTGGGGACCAGGCATGTAAGTGGTCCAGAGACATACCTGCCGGTAAAACACTTATACACGTAAAATAAAAATTGAAATAAAAATATAGAGGAATGTAAGAGCAGAGGCTGGGGATATCGTGGGGTTGGCAGAGTGCTTTTGTCACAGTCACCAAGCTCGACTCTTCGCTGAGTACAGAACCCTGATACAAGAGTCTCAAGTCTGACCACCACCTGTAGCAGCCCAAGCTGAGTCTCCAGTTCGCAGTCTCTCGATACTGGTATAGCCGAAGGACACAGCAAATATCAGTGCCTGTTTAACCTACTTTTGGGGGAGGGAGAGATGGGGTATCATAGATCAGCACAATATTCTGCCACTGTTCTGCACCCCCAACACATATACCTGCTTTGGGGGAGGATCCCCAATACTGCATAAACATGGTTTGATGGAGGAGGGGGAGGGGACATGTATAATCCACGCACTGGAGAAGTGGAGGCAGGAGGATCAGAAATTGAAGGCTATCCTGGGCTCCACCGTGAGTCTGAAGTCAGTATGGGACACATGAGCTGGAATGAGCTGTGGGCAACAATCACGCCCCCTACTTGACAGGTGAGAAAATGCCAGGCCGATGTGGCTATGGCCTCGCCTCAGCCATAGCTAGGGTGACTTGTCGTGATGTTGACATGCCGCTGAGCGCAGGATGCAGAGCTGGTTTCTGACAGCCTGTGCTAGTTTAAGGAAGAAAGGGTGGTTTATGTTTAATTCTAAAAAGATAAAGAGGAATGTTTGCTTCTAAAAAGTAGCAGTATATCTTCACAAAGAAAAAAAAACCACTTAACAAAGAGATTGGACATGTACTTTTCCCCATTGCCCCCAATTCTGAGGGCCAAAACTAGGACCTCCTACATACTAAACACAACCACGTAATCAACCACAAAGCTGTACCCCCAGGCGCCTTTAGTACTTAGTTTTTGTACAACAATAATCTTACTTTGTTTTTTTTTGAGGCAGGATTTCTCTACGAACCCTTGTTGGTCCTGAAACTCACTCTGTAGACCAGGCTGCCCTTGAACTCACAGAGCTCTACCTGCCTCTGCTTCCTGAGTGCTGGGATTAAAGTTTGCGCCATCACTGCCTCACCACCATTGAGCTATCTCTCCCGCCCACGTCTTGTTAGTCATGAGCTGGAAAAGATGACTGAGATGCCAAGAGCACTGGCTACTCTTCCAGAGGACCTGGGTTTGATTCCCAGCACCCACATGGTGGCTCACAACCATTTCTAACTTCAGTTCCAGGGAAACAATCCAATGTTGTCTTCTGGACCCTGTGTGTACCAGCCGCAGATGTGGTACGCAGACATTCATTCAGACAAAACACCCATGCACATAAAATAGTAAAAAAAAAAAAAAAAAGAAAAAGAAAAAAGAAAAGTTTTTAAACATGGTACATGGTACTCATACTCTGTAACTCTGAGGTGCACTGTGTAAGCCTTTTCAACCTGTAGCTTGTGGAGGGAGTGTGCATGGAGTAGTTCGCCACACAACTTCTGACTAAGACACTACCAGAATTTGAGGCTGTCGGTCACCCCACAAACTTCCCTGCTTCTGTTATTTGGAGATCTTTCTCTTTAACTAAATGAAAAAACTTGAGTTTATTTAAGTTGAAAGGAAGGTAGTTCCTCACTTACCAGCCCTGCCCTTTTTCTTTTTATTGGCCTTGGGATTTATATGACTGAGTCTCCTCTGAGTTTTCTAGTAGTGCAAATGTCGTTCCTGCCTCCTAACCATAGAAGTGTGTGCACTTGTCTCTCACTTCCTGCCACCATCTTTGGCCATCCTTCCTACTTACTGGCTGAGCCTTCTCTTTCTTTGTATGAGATGTAGCTAAAGCCGGTCCTGTCTGACCACCTTCCTCCACACCTCACACTGCTCAGACGTGTCTCTGCTAGGATTCTGCCTTTGGTCTGCTTTCCTTCAGCTTCAGGCGGCCACTGGGGTTTCTGGGCCTGCAGAAGTCCTCCTGCTGCACCCCTTGCCTAAGCTGCGTGTTCATGCCATGACTACCAGGTCCTCTCCCGTCCATGATGGCAGCCTGGTCCACACAGCACCCCTAAATGGATGGTTGTGAATGCTCACACCATGTTTCATTTTGTGCCTACGAATTTCCATATTAAAGCTTTTTTTGTGGTTTTGTTTGTTTGTTTTACAGATTTTATGTGTATGGGTATTTTGTCTGCAGGTATGTAAGTGTACTATATATGTACCTGGTGATTGGGGGTAAGAGAGGGAGTTGGGGCTCTTGGAACTACAGTTACAGATGGCTGGGAGCCACCATGTGACTGTGGGAACCGAGCCCCATTCCTCTGCAAGAACACCAAAGTGCTCTTAACCACTGGGCCAACTCTCCAACCCCCAAATTGTATCGTTTGTTTGTTTGTTTGTTTGTTTGTTTTAGAAGTTTATAATTCTTTCCTATTAAAAACAATTCCTATTCTCATTTTATTTCCACTGACTTTTAAAAAACACATTTACTTACTGATAACCCTGGCAGCAAAGGGCTGACAGATGTTCTGTTCACTACCTATAAAGGTAGCCCACCAGAAAAAAGGTTTTACATGTCAGGTGTGTGTGTGTGTGTGTGTGTGTGTGTGTGTGTGTGTGTGAACATGCATGTCATTATGCATAAGGGTCAGAGGACCAACTTTTGAGAGTCAGTTCTTTCCTTCCACCGAGTGAGTCCTGGGGCTCAAACGGAGGCGGTCAATCACAGAGGTCAGTGCCTTTACCCGCTGGGCTATCTCTCACCAGCCTAGAAATAGTTTCTCCTGGTATGAAGTTAAAAAGACATAATATGTGAAAGCACAAATTTTAAGGCATCATTAAGAAAGAAATGAATCAGGCTAGAGAGATGGCTCGGTGGTTAAGAGCACTGGCTGCTCAGGTTCAAATCCCAGCACTCACATGGCAGTTTCACAATTGACTATAATTCCAGTTCCAGGAGATAGGACACCCTCATACAGACATACATGGAGGCAGAACACCAATGTGAATAAAAATTTTAAGAGAAGGAAGGAAGGAAGGAGGGAAGGAAGGAAGGAAGGAAGGAAGGAAGGAAGGAAGGAAGGAAGGAAGGAATCAAAGACAAAACAACTAGTGTGCTTCTTGGAAGCAACAAAACCTGGGTCATGATGTGATTGAATTTCACTTCCCCATGGGCTGACTGATGTTTTCAAAAGAGCCAGGTAAGAAGTCATGCCCTTCTCCCTCACACCTCCCCCACCCCTGCCTTCATTGCTGCTAGGCAAGCAATTTGAACTTCAGAAACAGCTACGCACTCAGAGGGTTTGGGCTTGGGTCTAGTGAGATGGTTCTGGGGGAAAGAACACCGGCTGCTCTTTTGGAAGATCCGGCTTGTTCCTCAGCACCCAGTGGTGGTTTGCAGTTCCAGTTCCTGGGGCTCTGGTGTCCTCTTCTGACTTACCTCAGCACCAGACACGCACATGGCATGCATGTATGCAGGCTCTATTACACGTACTTTTTTTTTTTTTTAATGTTTTGAAAGTTTTTTAAAAATGTGTTTGGATGTTTTTTCCTGCATATCTGTATGAGTGCATATGAATGTAATACCTTCAGAGGCCAGTGAAGGGCGCTAGACTCCCTGGACCTGCATTTGCTGATTGTTGGGAGCCGCCATGGGGATAGTGAGAATTGAACTCAAGAAGTAGCAAGTACTCATAACTCCAGAACTATCTCTCTACCCTCTAGATGCATATTTTTAAAAGTTTGTACTTTTGTATCTATGAATGATGTGGGATTTTGTTGTTTATTTTTCAAGTAAAGTGTTCGGTTTTTGAGACAATGTCTGGAGTGTCTAAGGCTAGTCCTGAACTTGACACATATCCAAGGTTTCCTCATCTGTGGCACTGCAGTGCCAATGACAGTGCCTGCCTCCCAAGGTCATAAGGTCAGCCATGAAGACTGAATCAGCACACAGGACAGACCTAGCTAGGAAAAGTGGTGGTTGTAGGTCACACCCCTTCCCTGTCAGCACCTTTTCCTGTCTGAGTCTCTCTAGGCTCCTCATGAGTCAGTCAGTTTGCTTTCCCAAGTCTGAGCCCCAAGTCTCTCCTATACAGGGTTTATGGCATCCGAGGATAGGAACTGCACCTGTAGCCAGTCTTCGACACCATGGTGGGACAGTACCAAGCCCTAGCTAGCACTGCCCCTCTAAGAGCAGCCTGGAGTCCTCTAATCTGTTTTGTGCAGGCCCTACGTGGTCATCTTATGCATCCCACTCACTGGTCTTGGTCTGTTCTTTTTAAGAATTATTATTTAAAAATTATTTTTTAAAAATGTATACGAATGTTTTGTCTGAATGTATACCTATGCCTGGTCCCCACAGAAGCCCGAAGATGTTATTAGATCCCCTGGGACTGGATAGATGGTTGTGAGCCATCACATGACTGCAGGGAACCATAGAGGAGGTTCTCCAGAAGAGCAGCCAGTGCTCTTAACCACTGAGCTATCCCTTCGGCCTGGGCCTTTTGTTTTTATCATGACTGTTAGAAACAGGGCCATCCACACGCTAGGTAAGCAATCTACACACTGAGCCCCCGCCCCCCCCAGGCCTCAGCACCTCCTCTAGCCCTCTTACAGAGGTCACATCTAACCCTTATTAAATGGAGGTATGTATGGAGACACAAAGATGGAGTGTGTAATGTTTCTCTTGGACCAAACACAAACATCAGGTGAACATTTTTCTCACCTGGGAGTGTGTTGGGGGGGGGGGGGCGGGGAGAGCAGTCCTATCCAGAATATAGCTCAACACTGAAATATCCTGGGATTCCCGAGGCTGTTCATTTGACTCAGCAACTGACAAGTTCATGGGCATTAATTAGGAGGCAGGCTTTAGTGTCCAGGCTTATTTCCTACTTCTAGTTCCGATGTCTGGTGTGTTGCTTGCTCGGATAACATTGTCCTTATGAAGCACAAAGTGTTCATAGAAACATGGAAAGAGGTCGGCCTGATGGATGCAGCATGAATCCTCTGAGAAGTGTCCTGTGGAAATCGGGGGATTCTGAGTGCAGCCGACACCTCACTAAATAACTGTTATAATTAACAGTGTAGTCTGGATTGGCAAGAAGAATCAGAAGAGAAGATGAGAAGCAGTGTTTGCAGTCATGTGATGGACCATCCTAGAACAATTCTGTTAGTCTGTTTTTTTCCTTTTCCTCATCTTTTTGTAATACTTTTGGAGAGGGGGGTGGGGCACCCCCTTTTTTTTTCCTTTTTTGGCAGACTTGGGGATGAGTTCATTAACATTTTGGCCTCCAGTCTGGAGAGCAGAGCCTATTCTCTTTGTAGTGGGTACTGTCAGGAAGCTTACGAAAGCTCTTGGAAAAAATGGCAGCCATTCTGCTGTCAAGGACTTTTACCAGGGTCAAGTATTCTTGTCACAACGTCAGCCCAGAGTGACTTGTGACTTGGTCTCATCAGAGAACAGCACAGCTGCCCTGTGACAGGTTTTATTAGCCACAAACCTAAACTTAGTGCTTATGATGGTGAGAAACTGCCGTTCTGTGGTCCCAGGTCCTCCCTCCACCCCCTCCTTTGGAGTCTGTTCTCTTCATCTTGTTCTCTCTCCTGCTGTCATTCATTGACTCTTCTCAGAATCGCCACAAACCAACTGCACCAGCACGCACGTCTCCAGCCTCAGATGCCTCAGTGTAAAATCTATTTCAAATGGCCCCCAAATGTATCTGAGTAACCTCTGCGTTAGAGTTTGTCATGAGAAAAGTTTGAGTTCCACAAAATACAGCAGCAGGGAAAAAAACCCAGGAGATTGGTCTTGAAATCAGAGTGGAAGGAGAGAATCCACCTGAAAAGATGTCCTCTGACCTTCACATCGCCCATGTGCTGTGGCTTGTTCTATCCTACACACACTACATAAATAAATATAAGTATCATATATATATATATATATAGATAGATAGATAGATAGATAGATACACATATACTTATGTGTATATATATGTATATATATATATATAGATAGATATAGATAGATAGATACACATATACTTATATATATATATATATATATATATATATATATATATATATATATATTTGTGTGCGTGTGTGTAGGTATATGTATATACATCTTTTAAAACAATATAGAAACACTAAGGGTTTAGGGGCAGGGTGTTTTCCTGGCATGTGAAAAGGTCCCGAGTTCCCAGAAATACTATGTAAAAGTGTCTCAGGAGTGACCCCACAGCACAACGTTCTGTGTAAAAGCGTCTCAGGAGTGACCCTGAATTCAATATTCTTTCCTTTCCAAGGCTTCCTTCTGTTTTCTCACTGTCCTCTCTACCACAGCTGTAAATAGTTAAGACACGTCCTTACCTTTTTGTGGTTTTTGTTCTGTGCTTTTATATAAGGTCTCATGTAGCCTAGGCTGCCCTGGAATACTATGTAGCCAAGGATGACCTGAAACTCTTAATCCTTCCTCTCCACTCACCAAGCATTGTGATTTCAGGTGTTTGCTAATGTGCCCACCTTAGGCAGCCCTGGGAACAGAAGCCAGGCTTCTGGGTATGGTGGGTAAGCATGTGACCCACTGATCCACATCCTCAGCCCATCGCAGTTGCTTTTCTAAGTCAGTGGAAGAGGAAACTGAAACACAGAGAAAGACTGGCAGTGTGGGCTGGCACAGGAAGTAGGTGAGAGAGACACCATACCCAGGTCCTCTGCAGCCCAGTGCTGGCTACTCCTACACTACTGATTCCAGCAATGTGTCTCTCTGTGTCCACTCCAGGGAGACAGAGGAAGAAAGGTCAAACAGACCTTGGTCATATTTAGCCAGGTTTGCAGAGCAGGTTGGATGGGCTGAAAGCCTCCCTGTCTGACGCTTGCCCCGGTCTGTCTGGGTGTGACCCAGCCATTTTGGTGTCTGTCAGGTTCCACATCCATAGGAGTAATTAAGCCATCTTAGTAATTTCATGTGTGCAGAAAGTCCCAAGCCACAAATACCATCCCCAGTTCCTACTTTTAAACTTCCAAGGAGCCTCCTGCCCCCTCCTCCCTCCAGTTCATCTAAAGTCCTTCTATTTTTTTCTTTCTGAATGCCTGGGCTGGATGGAAAGCCCTGGTTTACTTAACGAGGGGCTGTGGGGCCCACTCACATGAGAGGACAGCCAGCCTTTGTTTGGCAAGAGTGGGAACAGTGAGGTAAGTGCCCACACACTCAAACAAGAGGCACAAAAAACACCCCTCACAGGCCTCCCCCCTACTGTGTGGAAATACATGCTCCATCTCCATAGTGGTCCCTGACAAGTGACAGGGCGACAAGGGGAGTTTTTCTGCCCGTATTCCTATTCCAGGTTTGGTTCCCAGCATCTGTATGATGGCTCACAACCGTCTGTAACTCCAGTTCTAGGGATCTGATGCCCTCTTCTGACCTCTGTGGGCACCAGGCCTATGTGTAGTGCACAGACATACTCACATGTAAAATACTCACATAAAATAAATAATATATTTAATATGTGTCTATATATGTATACATTAGTTTTCACACTAGAGCAGTATGTGTGTACACAGAGCTACATGGATGAATTGACCAGGTTTCTTGGTCTAAACCCCGTCTTTCTTTAAGCTGTGGGACCCATGACTGTCTCTAGCAAGGTTGCAGAAGCCTCATGGGGTGAGCTATGATTATCATAATTGGTGCTTGATTACTGAGGGTGTGTGGTTCGCTGGCAGAGAATCTGTCTAGCATGGCGTACACCCTGGGTTCAATCCCTACCACTATAGAAACAAAAGAACTAAAGAAGAACTGGGCTGCAGGGCTGTTTCCCAGCAGTGATAGGGGACCCGTTCTGTTGTTGGAAAGTCCCCTCTCCTCCATCTGGTTAAGTAAGTTATCTGCGTCTTCCGGGCTCCCACCAAGTCCCCGTCTCTCACAGAACCTTCCCTGACCTGTCAGCAGAGCTCCTCTCCCTCCTCTGGACTCTTTCCATTTTTTCAACTAGACCTTAGAATTGAATCTGTTGTCTTGCTTTATGTGCAGAGTGATATATGCCAGTACTTTCCCCAACTATGAGGCACTGACTTGATAGTGGAAACAAACCTGCCTTATCAGGCCCCAACAAGACACAGTCAATGAGCTGGAAGCTGAAAATAGGAACAAGAATGCACGTGTACTGACCATGTGTAGATATTTTCCTCATCCCTGTTCCCTAAGCGATACAGGATAGCAGCTATATACAACATTTATGTTGTGATGGGCAGTGATAGTGACCTGGAAGTGATTAAGTTATTCAATAGGGTGTGCATAGGTTATATGCAAATAGTACACTTTTATATTAAGGGTTTTAGCATCTATGGACTTTGGCATCCTCCAGGTCCTGTAACCAACCAACATCTGAAAGAAAAGCATGTGTTCTCTCTCTGAAACTGGCCCAAGATGAAGGGTGTTGCAGATAAATCAGTAATCGAGTGGGTGAAGATTCAGGGTGAGGAGCCATTGCTCCCGTCTCACCAACAGTGATTGTTGGCTGCTGTGGGGAGCCCTCACACACCAAGGCTTTGCTTCTGCTGCGGTAAACTCTGGCATTCTTCTGAAGCAAAGTTGTGGAGCCCACTCATGACTTTGATGACGGACACTCAGGTCCACTCTCGGGCTCTCAGACTCTGTGCCCACTGGTTGCTGTACATGAGAATTGCTCTCTGGATTGCAAAGTCAGTGTGCAAGAAGCGAAGCATGGGGAGCTTAGGGAGGAGGTTGGCTGGGGCCTGTGGAGGCCTTGCATGGTATACGAGGGGTTTGAACTCTGGGTGGGAGGATGTTAATGAGTGACAGCCGGCTTGTTGTGCCAAAATATAGTCTGGAGACCCTGGATTTGAATAGAATGGAATCCATACGAACTACAAAAGGAAGCTCGGAAATTTTGATTGGAAGTGTCTCTCTCTCTCTCTCTCTCTCTCTCTCTCTCTCTCTCCCTCTGTGTGTGTGTGTGTGTGTGTAAATAAATACACTATTATAAATCAATGCCAGTGTACATATGCCATGGCACACGTGTAGATATCAGAGGATGTAATTATTTTAATCACTTCAACCATTTTGTTTGTGTTTTGTTTTGTTTTTCCAAGACAGGGTTTCTCTGTATAGCCCTGGCTGTCCTAGAACTCACTCTGGCTGGCCTCAAACTCAGAAATCCACCTGCCTCTGCCTCCCAAGTGCTGGGATTAAAAGCGTGTGCCACCGCTGCCCATTTTTGAATGTTTGCTTTTTTTTACGTGTGTGGGTATTTCGCCTGCATGGGTGTCTGCGCACCATGTGGGAGCAGTGTTCTTGGAGGCCAGAAGAGGCCATTGGGTTCCCTGGAACTGGAGTTACAGATGGTTGTCAGCTACCATTCGGATGCTGGGAATCAAACCCAGGTCTCCATTAGACTGGCCCATGAGAACATCTGTGTGGCATTTTCTTGATTGTTGATTGGTGTGGGAAGGCTTAGCTCACTGGGGATGATGCCATCCCTAGGCAGGTGGGCCAGGGCTACATACCAGAGGCAGCCGACTGAGTCTGAGAACAGGCCTGGAAGCTGCATTCCTTCCTGGTCTCTGTTTCATTTCTGGCTTCCAGGTTCCTGCTTTGGCTTCCCCTTTCCTCCCAGAGTTGCATTTGGTCATGGCAATCTCTTCCAGGAACAGGAAAAGTAAGCGCCATGTGAGCATTCACTTTCCACCTGCTTTGAAACAGGTCTGTCCTGCTAACTCCAAGGACTGGGTGACGGCCACTGGGGAATGGAAGCAGATCCCAAGGCTGAAGGTTCCAGGAAACAGAGTTAACTAACAGACTGAGAAGCAGAAAGTCTGTGGCCCTGCATTTTCCACACTGGCTGATCCCCCCCCCAGATGCTGTTGTCCATCACTAGGGGCATCAGCTTTCTCTCTAAAAGAAAACAACTCTACAGAGCCCCCGCCTCCCAGGCCCTCACACAGCTGCTGGAGGGTCTGGTCCAAAAACCCATACTCCATTGTTGCCGGAGGTGCCTCCAGCCTGGCCACTGCCCAGGCTGTCCTGGAAGCTTCCGTGGACATGGTTTCAGTTTGCTGTTAGAAAACAGAAGCCTACATCTTTGGCTAATGGTCTTCTTCAGCTTGCCTCCTCTTTTGTCTCTGGATTCGTTGCTTTTCTCATCGCTGTGAGAAAATACAGGACAAAAGCAACTTTAGGAAGAATCAATCCTTGGCTGATGGTGGGGAGTGTGAGGGAACTTGTCACACTGCATCCAAGGTCAGGAAGCAGAGGGGATGGGGTGGAGTGGATGCTGCTGCTCTGCTCACTTTCTCCCCAGCCGTGAAATGGGGCCACCCATATCTAGGGTGAGTCTTCTCATCTAATCTAGAACATTCTTCACAGCCACAGCTCCGTGAATATCAATAATGAGCGATTCCACATCTAGTCCAGTTGACAGTCTAGCTTAACCAGCACCTCTGTTTTCTGCATCTTCCTGCAGGGAATTCTTTGCCCCTGTCTCTTTCTACTGGTTTCCATCCCACTCTCAAACCCCAAACTCACAGTCTGGCTTTTGAGACCACTCCATAGACCACTCCTAGCCCAAGGCTACAAGGGTAAAGATCCAGGCCACCCTGGGCTACATAACAAAACTCAGTCTCTAAAATAATACATTTACTGGAATTACCGACCAAATGCAAAACGCAGTAGGCAAAGATTTGGAGAAGCCAGGCTCTGCAGAAGGATCTCAAGGGTTCGACTTAAGTCTTACCACATTTAACTGGGAAGTTCCATCCTGAGTTTTTGGAAATCTGTTGATGGTCATGGTGAGCTGTGTGTTTATCTCTCTCCCACTTGACATTCTGGGTACCCTCAGTTGGCATCTGGATCTCTGAATTCATGTGGGTCCAGGCTGATTCCCATTTCTTGCCCTGCCACCTTAGGGTGTGGCTCCTGTCTTTGTGGACCCATGAGGGAGCTCAGGTCACCACCCTCTAATTTTCCGCAAGGGAGGAGAAAGGAGACCTGTCCATTTCCTTCCCTAGGTGATACGCCCTGCGACTCTGGACACACCTTCCCAGTTAAGTCACTGGGACCACACCTAGGTGCTTGGGAGTCTGAGAATGGTGGGGATTTTTGTTTTGTTTTGTTCTGAATTCCAGCAGCCAGGTGCTCCTAGCCAAGCAAAAGAGCATATGACTCAAGGAGAGGAAGTACAAGACACAGGTCAGCCTCCATGTGCCGGTGAGCCAGCTGTGCAGGGTGAGGGAAATCCAGAGAGAGGAAGAGCTAGTCACAGCAAGAAGACTTGTGAGTCAAGGCTTGTGTCACTGGAGCCTGAGGGCAGTTTAGACCTGATTGTGTTGTGGGTTTCACTAAGCAGAGGTCTCATTTAAATTGTTCCAGAATGATTCTCCTCAACTTGTCTTAGAAGCCACTAGTAAAGGAGGAGGCTGTCCTGAACCAGTGACAGGGCCAGCCTACAGTGTTGCTCAGGCTGGCCTGGTACTCACAAACACTGTCCTCAGGCAAGGTCACTCTGAAGCCTTGGCAGCGGAAGACAGAGGAAGGCCATTTTTATCATTTTGTCTAAGCAAGGACGAAACCAAGTTTCCTGTAGATGCCACAGAGCACCAGGAATGTTCTCATGGGCGAGGCCCCTGCTTCTTCCCACGGACTGGCTCTCTTTCCTCTCTGCCAGCTCTTGTAGTCATAGAAACACCTTGTTCTCTGACATCACAGACCTAGAGCAAACACTACTTTCCAAGACCCTCTGCCCAGATCCTTCAGCCCAAATCCTACAGGAGGAGGTTTGACCATGCTTGGAGAGGTCTCCTCTATGCAGCAAACAGAAGCCTAAAGCTCCCTCAGGCACCTGTGTGCTCCTGGAGTTCTTTGCTGGAAAGATTCTTTGTGCTAGAGGAGGGTTAATTCTATTCTCTTAAGTCTGGATTTATTTGGAGATCTCCTTGTCAGCTTGGGTCAGTTTCTTTGCCTCTGAACATGTCAATTTCCTGACCTGTAAACTGATATAATTGAATAATGATATGACTTGAATCATGATCTCAACAAATATATGAAGGACAACAAAAGGAATGAAAGTCCCCTCCCCCTCCCCTGGGGTGGAGCCCAGGGTCTAAGTGTTTTGTGTATATATGTGTGTGTAATTATATGTATGAGTGTGTAAGAGTGTATGTATGAGAAGGTGTGTGTGTTCACACATGCAGGCATGAGTACCACTGTGGATATGGAGATCAGGACAACTTTCAGGATCCGGGATCTCTCTTGTTTCTTGACCAGAAGCTTCTGGTCATTCTCCTGTGCCCTCCCCACCTCCTATCTTACCATAGGAGTACTCGGATGACAGATGTGCACCATTGTGGCTGCCTTTCTTTGTGTAGGTCCTGGAGATAGAGCTTGGGTCCTTAGGGCTGTGTAGCAAGTGCTTGCCCCCTGAGCCATCTTGCTAGCCCCCCCACATATTCCTAAACTTTGAGGGTGTTGTGAGCCTAAAAGCTGATCCTTATCTGCTAAGGAAGCTGCAGAGGGCAGTCTTGGCAGAACTAAAAAACAAAAACAAACAAACAAAAAAAAAACCAGGGTCACATCCATCTGAATGGAGACAAATTTCATTACTGATTTTGTACCCTCTAGATAGAAGAAACCCATTTACCCCCATAGATAGCTTCTTTCCCAAAGAAGCTGTTTCTCTCCTTATGAAGCTGACCTTATTATGTAAGTACCTTCTTAGAGATGACCCACGAGCCTCTTATGAAGGTTCTATTGGGCTCCAGTGTTCTGAAGGGAAACTCTAGAAGCAAGGCATTGTGCAGCCCTAGTTATCCCCAGCACTGTCTTCACTCTAGTGTTGGGGAGAAGGAAGGGGACTGCCCTAGCAGTAACTCTTCATCCACCCACTTGGGAGGGGCAGAAGCAGATTCAAGGTCACACACAGGCTCTCCTTTTAAGCCTCTTCTCTTTGTCAGGTCTTGGAGGAATTGGGAATTTGGCCAAAACAAAGCTGCTTCAAATACCAAGGAAAGTGTCTGTTACTGACTGAATATCCCAGCACCCAAGAGAAACCTTCTTAATTACCCACCACAGCCCAGGAGTCCAGGGAAGAAAGGCTACATGCTTTCACCTAGAGCTTCCAGTGATAAGATACACGCTAAGCTGACCAACGAATAAGATCTTCTCAAAGAAGGCTTGCTTTCAGTACTGCCAGGAATAGGGTGATACTCCCTGCTCCTGGAAGGCTGGGGTGGCATTTCCCGGGCAGGCAGACCTGAGAAAGTTAACTGGTGGCCATAAATTGCTGTATTACAGTCAACCTATTTACAGGTGCTTAGATACAGATAAAAATGTCAATGTCTGAATCGCTCCCTACCTCACACACCCATGAGGATAGACATTTCTAGGCTAAGCAAACATGAGCTCCTGTGCAGTTAGCTAGGGAAGAATTTAAGATGAAGTCCTGAGGGTTTACAGTCTGGCCCTGCTAAAATTTGATAAGGAAAAAAAAAATAGATAGCTCCTTTCCCAAAGAAGCTGTTTCTCTCCTTATGAAGCTGACCTTATTAAGTAAGTACCTTCTTAGAGATGACCCAGGAGCCTCTTAGGAGTGTCTGCCAGAATTCTTTAAAACCCATTTTCCAGACTGAGATGGGAAATTTGGAAATTTCTTTAAGAATTTATTCTTATTTACTCATACTTATTTACTCATGTACCTGACACATTCTTGCGCCCTTGAAAGCCAGAAGCTGTCAGATCCCCCTGGAGCTGGCGCAGGAACCATCCAAACGGATGCTAGGAACCCAACTCAAGTCCTCTGGGAAGATCTGCAAGTGCTCCTAATCTCGGGGCCACCTGCGGATCTCTTTGAAAATGAGAACATTGGAAAAGTGCTGGCTGGAAGGAGCTGGGCCTTCCTCAGCAGAGCAGCTCACCCTCTCCAGCCTTCCAACTCCCTTTTCTAGCATTTGGGCCACTTCCAGGTTTCAAAGTGTGACAACTTGGGGACTTCAGAGCCACTTCCTCTTATGACTAAACCCGAGAGTGTGGGAGCAGGCTGGGGAAGCGGGGAGGGGGAAGGATGGGTGCCAGAGAAGTTGGTGGTGAGTGTGGATGGTTCTGAGTTTGTGCTAGGATCCTTGTTGGATTAGGCATCTGTGGCCTTCAGTGAGCACCAGGCAGGCAGTGTTTAGGGAACAGGAAACCCCTCTCCACCCACAGCCTTTGTCCAGGGACTGGTTAAGCCGGACACACCGGTTGATTTGCCTAGAAGGCATTCAGGAGGACCCAAGAGGCCTGGATATTTAACACTGGCCGCTTTTCCTGATGATGGCTTCCTTACCAAGTGGCCAATTGGTCTCTAGAAAACTGCTGTTTTAATGCCCAACACTAAGATCTTACGTTACATTAAAGCTTTCCAGTCCAGGCAGGATATTTAAAACCCCTTGTGGGTCAAAGGAAGATGTTATATCTCACATCGAATGTCTTCATTTTGCAGCTGGGCATTGAAGTTTTGGAAGAAAACTGTTAAAGTAAGGAAAAAAAAAACAGAGGAAATTTAGTCAGCTTAATTTAAATGGAATGAATGAAGAAACAAGGTTCGGAAATGAAGGAGAGCACTGTCTAAGCAGGGCCGGCAGGTTAGGGTTGACTTGCTTGGGAAGATCAGTGATGTGTATGTTCTCACCTTACCTGGCAACTCGGAGTAATATTTCACAGCTTGGTGTGAATTACGTCTGTATTCTCTTTCCTGACTAAGTCACTAGCTCCTGTCCGTGTTTTTTATATTGTGAGAGAATTGAATCTCATGTTAACAAACCACAATGAGACTGTAAATTCGGATTTAAGTAATTAATTTGTGAACCTCTGTGCCTTAAAAACAAAACAAAACAACTTCTTATATCCCCAGGGCCTATTACAGTATCCAGCACAAGTCTGATGTCTGGGTTAAAGGACTGGGTTAGTGAACGGGTAAGAAAACCAGGCTGTGGTTAACGGGAGAGATTGGAAGAGTATGCACAGCTGTCATTCTGTCATCAAAGAATGCTCCCTGGCCATTGCTGTTTGTGTTTCTGAGTCCTGAGGAATTTGGGGTAGCAGTTCCCTATGGGAACGTGAATGGCCAGAGTGCACACCTGGAGGGACAACTTTCTAGTGTGGCTTAGGGACAGATGTTGGCCTCCTTGTCTGCTCTTGTTTTAATTCACATCCCCCATCCCCACATGACTTTAAACAATGCAGTCCCAAAAGACTTCTTCCACCTCCACATTTTAAATAGGTAGTTGTTGAAAGGCTTGGTAGCTGAGGCAGAGAGGAATAGGGTGGAGGGAGGGTGGACCTGCAGGCACGCTGTTGTGCGACTAGCCACCTACTCTCATGCATGTGATAGTTTTGCATATCCTCTGAGCTGATTTCCTCTCAGTCTCCTTTGGACAGTGCTGCCTGGCATTAGCACACAGCTTGACTCATAGCTCTGGATTTCAGCTTCTAAAGCATCCTGTTCCCGCCCTGTGGAAGTGGAAGGCAGCCTTGCAGACGAACAGCATATCTGTCCAGCATCCCTCCCTGGGACACAGCAGTCTTCGAGGAAATCAGCTGCCATGGCTCTGGGAGACCCAGATAGATGTTACTTGGCCCTTTGTCTGTCTGCAAAAATCAGGGGCCAGGAGGAATACAGAATGAGAACCAAGTGGTTTTAAGTTTTAATCTTACCAAAAGCCAGTAAATGGTTAACGTATAGGAAATTTATGTAGCTTCCAAGTATCTCCCCATACATCACTTGTCAGTGAGAACAGAAAAAGTTATTCCTCAGGAAAACAGGGTCAGACATAACCAGGTCCTAAGGATGAACACGATTAGTATCTCTGATGTTACATGATGCCCTGAGAAGGACACCCACTTGCTTGTCTAGAATTCCAGCCCAAATCACAAGAACTGAATCTAATTATGAGCGAACATCAGACAAACCAAACAGGGAGGGAAATTCTCTAAAATAATTGATCTGAATTCTTAAAAAAAAAAAAAAAAAAAAAAAAGCCAACAATCATAGGAAACAAAGGAAAGCTGTTACAAATGAAAGGAGATGAAAGAGGCCTGACAACCAAATGAGACACATTATAATAATCTGGAACTGGGGGCAGAAAGACAGAAAGATGGCTGTGAGAAACACCATTAGTGTCCCTGGAGAGGCGCAAAAGATGCTGCATCCGTGTTGCCTCCTGACCTGCAGTTATAAGAAAACACCCTCTTTAGGAAATACACACTGTAAGTAAGGGACGGGCTCATTATGTGTCCGTCCTCTTTTTATATTTTTGGGCTGGGAGCGTAGCCTTTAAAGGCTAAGCCATCTCTCTGGCCCCCATCTTCTTCAATGCTTCTGGAGGAATCCCAGCAGACGGTGGGCAAAGGACAATGGGAAGAAGAAAGCAACAAACGGATGGAGTGTAAGGAGTTTTTACTTATTTTTGTAACTTTTTGTAGCTAGAAATTGCATCAAAATAAAAGGTCACAAAACCCCTATCTTTATCCTGCCTATAAAAACCAACAAGGGGGAAAAAAGAAGGGAGGGAGGGAGGACTGGCTAGTTATCTTCACTGCCCTGAGAGGCACCATCAGCAACCAAAGAGGAAAGAGAACTCCATTCCCTTTCCGTCCTGTACCCTCTTCTCAACACAGCTGGTGGTTGCTGACCCATTTGGAGGGCAGTTGGGTCCAGGGAGAGAAGTGCATGATGCCAGAGACTGGCTCAACTCTGCCCCGCAGAGCCAAGAAATCTCTCCACAGCAGTTATGGTGGCCGCACATTGAGGTCAGTAGGAAAACAGTCTGTTTGCCTTGTTGAACACTGTGATGAGTGGACAGTGAAGAATGTCCCCCCAGTGAAGGGGATGGCCTGGGAACCCTGCATTCGGTTCTAAATATCCTTGTGAGGCCTGGTGTGGAAAACAGGAAACAGCAGTTAAAAACGGGAAATCGCTTTGGGCTGAATTACTGTAATCCCTCATTTTACTTAGAAGCTGGCATGAACCCTTCATCCACAGCGGGATGCCTCTGGCCTCTCTGTGCCTTGATAATTTTGCCCTTTCACTAGGGTGGAGCATTACCAAGCCCAGAGACATTTAGGCTGGAATTGCTACCTTTAAGTGTGCTTAGAAATTGGGATCTTACAGGGCTGTTTGTTTTCTCCCAGGCTCTCAGATGAAAAAAAAAACAGCCTTAGCAGCTCTGCTACTTTGGGTCCCCTCCTCCTGCCCTCTCTTGTTTTCTGGTAGGCGAGGTTGAGCACACAGAGACTTACAGCCCAGCCTAATAATAATGCCACAGTAAGCAACACGGCTATTATCCTGCAGCTAAACCGAGGTACAGCCCCCAAAGCACCATGCCGGGTGGCATGGTAGGCTGCTTGCTGAGTGAGACTCTGACTTGAGCCTTTCTTTCCTTTGGAAGGAGGGTGGTTTTTCTGTGTGACCTGGACTGCACCCGCTGATGGAGATTCCATCTCGCCGCCTGCTTCCTGTCTCCCATGCCAAGCACTCAGCCATGCCTTCCTGACCCTCCTTGATGGCTTCTATTTTTCCTATTTAATCCTGGCTCTGATCTCTTTCACACAAATCCCATTTTCTAGCCTGGCTGCTCTGTTTAGGGGGGGTTCTCAGAAGACAAGTCCAATCAAACACAAGCAAAATGATTAATCATTTCTTTTTTGAGTCTCCCTCTCCTTTCTCCCTCAGCGGCATCTGTTTCTGCCTTTCTCCCTCTTCGGTGATCAAACTTATTCGAGATCTTAAACTCAAATCTGATATCCCAGCAACCCACTGGGATGATTCAACCTTAGTGATTTTTTTTTTTTTTTAAAAAACATGAATTCATTGGATACACATTTACAAAGCTGTGTGTGTGCTTGGTTCTTTGTTAGAATAACCCAGGCACAAGGTTGAAGCAAATTCAGCCCCGAAATGGCTTCCAATTATAGAAAGAAGAGGTGTAAATAGACTTGACTATGAGGTGGGAATAGAAAGGAGAAGATTCCTTGGGATTTGTGGCTGGCGAAGAGGCAGCATGCGCCTTAGGTCCTCACAGACTAGATTGACAGGGACCATTCACTCTGAGTAGCAGTGTTATGACCAGGGGCAGACTTTCCAGTGACTACCAGCTAGGCTAGTGGCAAGCAACCTGGGGTGCTGGCAAGACAGCTGGGCTTTGCATGTGCATTTCACTGCCTAGTCATAAAGACCATCTTTCCCTAGAGGTAAGAGAACCCCAGTGTGTGTGAACACCACTGTATGGGGGTAGGAAAGACAGGACATAGGGACTTTAGAAAGTCCACGTGCCTCTATGAATTTGCAAAGTGGAGTGGAGAGGCAAACCAGATTAGCATTCCCAGGACAGGTACACTTTATTAGCCAGAGGGATTAATTTCCAAGTTCAGCCAGCAAGTGTTCAAGTAGGGCAGTTAGGCAGCAAGCATCGTCACTCTGTCCAGATGCTCTCCATATTTGGAACAAGAAGCAGAGAGCTTCCAGGGAGGGGAAGGTTTAGTGGACACTGGCTGCAAATTCATTCCATTCAGATTGGGACAGGCACCTGCATTGGATGAGGCAGATCCAAATATCTAAGTGACTCCCAAGAGACATAGTCATTCTATAGAATCCATGCCATGCGTCTCAAATGTCATTATGGTTGTCAGTTGTTTGACATAATCAGAGGTAATTGATAAAAATCTGTACATAATTAGCAGGTGCGTGATTGACCAATGCAAAGAAATCATGGTCTGAGGTTCTGTAGACGGGTCAGACTTCTGCTAAGTCAGATGCAAACATGACTCCTGATTCTGATTTATCCTCCTCCTCCTCTTCCTCCAGCCACTCCTCTCCCCCCCCCTTCTTTTTCTATTTATTTACTATTTATCTATTTGTTTGTTTCAAGGCAGGGTTTCTCTGTGTGTAGCCCTGGTTGTCCTGGAACTCACTCTATAGGCCAGGCAAGCCTTGAACTAAGAGATCTGCCTGCCTCTGCCTCCCAGATGCTAGGATTAAAACCTGTGCTGTTACCACCCAGTGATTCTTCCTTTTAAAAATTACAGTATTTTACTCCTTTTAAGAAGGGAGGGACAGGTGGTACAGGTGCTACAGCGCACGTCTAGAGGTCAAAAGACAACCTATAGGGATTGGTTCTCCTGTTTCATCATGTGGTCCCGGGAATGGAACTCAGGTTAGAGGGCAAGTGCCTTTGCTCACTGAGCCATCTTTTTTTTTTTTTTTTTTTTTTTTTTTTTTTTTTTTTTAAATTGGTTTTTCGAGACAGGGTTTCTCTGTGTAGCCCTGGCTGTCCTGGAACTCACTCTGTAGACCAGGCTGGCCTCGAACTCAGAAATTCGCCTGCCTCTGCCTCCCAAGTGCTGAGATTAAAGGCGTGTGCCACCACTGCCCAGCTCACTGAGCCATCTTGCTGGCCCAGATGCAATGACTGCTGAGGGCTTTCGAGGCTTTCTTGGAATTCTCTGTGATGTGACCTAAGTTGTCATCAGAGGCTTAATAGTTTATATCGTTTGCGAGTTACTACAGACTTTCAGTTTCAGCAGTGAGCAGCCGTAGTCTATGCTCTGTGTAGAAAGGAGGTATTTTTGCTGGAAATCTAATCTCTGATTTTGAATTTACCTCTGCTTCCTATCTCCTTTATCACCCACTAGTTTTCAGGCTTTGCTGAGAAAATTAAGTGAACTCTCATGTCTAAAGTGCCCAGAACAGTGTTTGACATGGTGAATTCCTCGTGTGTGTGTGTGTGTGTGTGTGTGTGTGTGTGTGTGTGTGTTGTGTTGTGTCTGTCTGTTTGTCTGTCTGTCTCTTATATGGGTGAATTCCTCTGTGTGTGTGTGTCTGTCTGTCATATGGCAGTGGGGGAGGGTTGCACACATATAGTACTCATGTGGAGGTCAGAGGACAACCTCAGATGTCAGTCTGTCCTCAGGCACCTTCATTTATAGTCTCAGGCAGGGTGTCACATTGGTCTGGAGCTTCTTTGAATAGGCCAGGCTAACTGCTCGGTGGAGTCTCCCATCCTACATCACTGGAATGACAGGCACACCATTCTTACCTTTTTTATATGGGTTCTCGGGACCTGAACTCAGGTCCTTATGCTTAGATGTGCCTTATCAACTGAGGCCTCTCCCAGTGCCTCCCAGTGAGCTCTTGATAAAGGTAACTGGGGTGGGACAGTGGTTCATACTAGCCTTGTGTGCCTTCCAGCTGGTAGATTGGGGTGGATGCTGTCTGCTTTTTTGTTTTCTTTTTTTCTTTTTCATGGAAAAACAAAGTAGGGTGTGTGATGAATCCTGAATTTTTATTTTCTCCCATTAAAACCAACAAGTATAGATGTATTCCTTACCTGGGGCATTGCCGCTCAACCCGAGAACACCCCTTTCCAAACTGCTCATTGGGAGCTCTCCTCTTTGTCAGCCCCCTTTCCCCACTGCCACCTACTCAGACACTCTGTCCAAGTTCTCTCTTTAAGAGCCTCAAGTCCTAGAAAGTCTGCCCTGTCTTTGGCAGTGAGCGTGAATGATATGGGCCATAGATAGTGGGGTGTTCAGATAAGGAGTCCCACCCCCGTGCCCATAGTGGCAGGCCCTGGTCATTTTGCAGTCTCGCTTAGTTGCTGGAGCAATGTTACGATTCTGTTAAGATTTTCGTCATAGCAGTCAGGAAACTCATGTGAGGGTTGCTGCCGGACCTTCACTGTGCTCAGGGAAAGCTCAGCCCTTACAATGGGGCCTTTGAGAGCCTGGCCCAGAGCTGGGCAGTGATTCAGCCTATTCAAAACACAATGGGGCAACACAGAATAGAAAGGAACTGCACATTGTTTTCGGGTCCCTCTGCCATCTGTAGCATTCCTGTGCCCAGCGTTAGTTGTGTTTCTCTGGTGACACACTTTTAATTTCACAGCATACCCTACCTGCTCGCTTGGCAGCGTCACTTCCCAGACAGATCCATTGGTGTGTGCAAGCCCACAGCCAGCAAGTTCTCAGAAGTACTCTTAAGAATGGGCGATTCAACTTTGGCTTAACCGGGCATGGTGGTGACGATAATTCCTGCACTTGGAAGATGGAGGCAGCAGAGACAAAAGTAGAAGGCCATCTTCTCAGCTACTGTCAAGACACCCTGCCTTAAAAACAAACCAGACCTCCCCATGAAACAAAGCAAAACAAAACAAAACACAGACTTTGACTGTGAGGTGAGAAAACATCAATTGGGTATATGAAAGGTATTCAAATCACTCTTAAAAACCAACAATTTGCCATAAAATATAGAGTCTGGGGAGATGGCTCAGTTGGTGAAGTGTTTGTCTGGTGAACAGGGAGACCTGAGTTTGATCCCCAGCGCCCACATAAAGAGCTGGGTGTGTGGGCGCACATTAGTATTCAGCATTGAAGAAGTGGACAAAAGAACTCTCTTGGGGCTCACTGGCCAGCTGGTCGAGCCTAGTGAGTGAGCTTCGGGCCAATGAGAGACCCTATGTCAAAGGAGCAGACAGCCTCCCGAGAATGACACCCAACATTGTCCTCTGGCCTTCATATGAACACACGCATACACAAGACTTTTCTTTTTTAATATTTATTTTATTGTATGCATAGGAGTGTTTTGCTTGCATGTACACTTGTCTACCACACGTATGCCTGGTACCTACAGAGATCAGAAGATAGCATCAGTTTCCTTGGAACTGGAGTTATGGGTGGTTGTGAGCCACCATGTGGGTGCTGAGAACTGGACCTGGGTCCTCTGCAAGAGCAACAAGGGTTCTTAACTAATGAGCCATCTTTCCAGCCATTGGCCTATACTCCAGCCTGAGCCCTAATCCCCTTAACCCCCTCCCAGCCATTTCTGTCTCTGTCGCCACCTTCCTCCCCATTCCTTCTCTCTTTCTAACCCAGCTGCACTTGAACTCTCCAGCCTTCTGACTCAGTCCAAGTTCAGGGGTTACAATGTAAGCCACCACACCCGCTCTAAGAGGCTGAATGGTGGGTAGGCATTTTGAAAGCTGAATTTACCACTTGTAGACATACCAAGCCAGACGAGCTGTGGTTGCCTCACAGTGGAGACTGGAAGGAACCATTTTCCCTGATTTTTTTTTTCCCTTTAGAACATGTACAGAATTTTATTTTATTTATCCACATGACTCACTCTGGGATCAAACATCTTTTCTTTGTTGTGTGTTTAGATCTCGGATTGTTTTATTTCCTCGCTTCCTTAATGTTTTCCTCATGTTTAAGTCACTCGCCTTTTATCTCTCTCAGCATCTCCAGCTATTTCGTTCTTTTCTAACCTTTGTTCTCCTTCTCGATGCATGGAATTTAAAAACAATAAGTTGAGATGCATTTTCTTTCTCAGTGTAAAGTGAGTGGCTACTTCAGGATCGCACACAGAGCTAGTCTCCGCCGAACAAAAGCCTGAAGACTTTTCAGTTTGGCTCCCATGCAGTCTTGGGGTGTGGGATATTTGATTAATAAGTAATCCGGTGCTTTGGCCCAACTCCCAGGAAGGAAAAAGGGTCACAGACCAGGGAGAACGTTGCGTATTTCCTGGTATTTTTGGGACATTTGCACACATGGAGGTGGAATATACAGTACCACCACTTTCAGCACGTTTCTGCAAGTAGAAACTATCTATACAAATGTGTTTGTGAATAACCGTGTGGTCTGGCGGGCCGTTTCTCAGCACAGCTTCCTGGGACCTGTCGCATGGTACCTTCTGTTTTTCTATTCACTGTCACAGTCAGAATGGAGCCGTGTCATCTGCATAAAGAGTTGATACATTCTTTTCCACCTCACAGAGGGAGGATGTGAGTCAAACTGCTCTGTGGTATTATGCATGGTCAAGACCAGTGAGGCCAGCTTTAGAGAGCAGTGGGCAAATTGACTTTGCAAACAGCACACATTCTTTTTCTTTAGAGGCTGCAGAGATGGCTCAGCGGGGCAAAATACTTACCTTGCAAGCATGAGGACCTGCAGAACTCAAGTGAAAAGCTTGGTGTTAGCAACCGCTTGTAATCCCAGCTCTGGAGAGGCATGCACTGGATCTCTGCGATTCCTTGGCCAACACCCATGCTTGGCCTCTGGCTTCTACATGCATGTATATATGTATTTGAGCATGTCTGCAGACTCTCCCTCCCACCCCCCACACACATTTCCTTCAGCAAATTCCTAGCTAATTACTTTGGCAATTGGTATCCTATGTTGTCTGTTTTGTCTGGGTGTGGATTTCTTTTAATATATGTGACTCCCCTGGTGGGATTTAGGTACCTTGCTTCAAAGAAAAGTCAAAATCTATCTATTCCCCCTATCCCCACACATACATGTAAAATTTGGGTGAGAAGCCTGAAGACCAGAACAGGAGAGAAAACTAAATAAGACCCGTGTCACAGGAAGGACTGCTCCGCAGTTCTGGCCGCCCAGTGACTGTTAACTGCTAGAGATCAGTCAGGGTGTGTTGGACGCATCCTTTTGTTTATAGCATGACAAGGTCTGTTTCACAGCCAAGGTAACTCTTCCTCTAGTTCACCAATATGGCGCCTAAATGCAAGTTCTCTCTCTCCCTCTGTCCCTCCCCTCCTGCTTCCTTCCCTTTCCCTTCCTCTCCCCCCCCACACACATTAGTCTTTAATAAATAAATAGATACAAGGTGCCAAACCCCTAACTTAGCTCTTGGTACATAGATGGGGCTCACGAGAAGTTACACACCTGGAAGTGACATGGGTGACCTTTTCGGTGTGTCACAGAATACAGTAAGAAATAAGTAAAAGGGCTGGAGAGATGGCTCAGCAGTTAAGAGCACTGGCTGCTCTTCCAGAGGTCCTGAGTTCAATTCCCAACAACTACATGGTTGCTCACAACCATCTGTAATGGGGTCCGATGCCCTCTTCTGGTGTGTCTGAAGAGAGCAAAAGTCTACAGTGTATTCACATACATAAAATAAATAAATCTTAAAAAAAGAAAGAAAGAAAGAAAGAAAGAAGTAACAATAACCAGAAGTTTGCTCACATGGAGACTTCTGCACAGTTGTGACAGTGTCTTGGTGCGACTTATCCATGCCCTGCAGTCCCATCAGACACCGCCAGCTCACGTTTCCTTTTCAATTTTAGTGATTCTTATAGAAGAAAGTAAGTATCAGAAGGACCATTGTGAAATTCCATAGCCAGAGGTCTCAAGGCAGATGGCTGCTTCCTGATTTCTGCAGACCATCCCCTACTTTTATTTTTTTATCTATGTTATTGCTGGTTTTTGTTTGTTTGTTTGTTTGCTTGCTTGCTTGCTTGTTTTGCTTCATTTTTAAGGCAATGCCCAGGCTTCCCAACCCACCTCCAGCTCATAAACAGATCTCTGTGGAGGCTGAAGCTGCCAGGAAAGTGTTCCCCAAAGTGAGACTGTGTGGGGTCACCCACTGAAAGGCTGTATTAGGATGTGTTATCTGTCTAGTTCACATTAAGAAACCGGGAAGAGCGTAGAAGGAGGAGCTGGGGTGGAGATGATCCAGATGTGCTGTTTACACGAGTGACATTTCATGATATTCTTTAAAATAATAATAACAATAATAATAAGGAGAGGCGGTTGTGGAGCCCTGCCTTTGATCCCATCACCCAGGAGACAGGTCTCTGAGAGTTCGAGAGCAGCCTGGTCCACGTAGAAAGTTCCAAACCATTTCTGTTCAGGGCGACCATGAGAGCTTGCCTCAACAAATAAACTAGGAAGAAGTTAAGCTCCTCCAATCTTGATTCTGTGGATGGGTACCAGGGTTCTCACCCAGTCTGAGTGCCAGGGAGTCAAGTCAAATTCTGGTCCTGATTCCTCCAGAAACAGTTCTGTGGATCTGATGGGTCATCTCAGTGGCCCCAGATTCCTTCCTTGTCTGTGAAGAGCTTCGGACTGGATAGCTAATGGAGACGACACTTTCTAAGTAGAGTCAAAATTGTAGGGTTTTGAATACGAATATATAAATATTTGGGAGCCTTGGAAGATGGCTTAGTGGGTGAATTAATTGCCAGACAATCGAAAGCCTTTTTTATAAAGATATTTGATCTTTATCATCTACATAAAAAGCCAGGAATGTGGGACACAATTGTGATCTCAACAATAATGAGACAGGACAAAAGGATTCCTGGGGCTTGCTTGCCAGACATTCTAACCTAATCACGAGGTTCTGGCTGCAATGAGAGAGACGCTGCTTCAAAACCAAAGCGAATAGCACCTGATGGACGTCACACGAGGCTGACCTCTGGCCTTTTCGAGCACCTGCACACATATCTAATATGCATCTGCATATGTGCACACAGCGTTCTGCCCCGGGCTGGTGGTTTAATTGGGTTCTGAGAAGGCATGCTTAGCCTCCCTCAAGCCCTGGGGTTCAATCCCCAGCATGACAGAAAGAAACCAGGCATAGTGTCTGTAAGGTGGAGAGGTTGTGTAACCTGCCCAGGGGCTGTTTTTTACTGTAGATCTTGAAACCTCTGGCTTTCTTCAGTGTTTAGTTGTAAGCCTCTGTAGTCAGAACACTTCCTCCTTGAAGAGGGTGTTTCTTCTTCTCTGTGTAACAGTTCATACCTTCCTTTCCAGTTTGGATCATGTGTAGTTGCCTACACTTAAACCTTGACACCTTTGTGTGGCCACCACAGAATCACACTGTGATTAGCTCACTCGGAATTCAGGATTAGCTCACCGGGCCGGATCATCCAAATCAGTGTTCTTGTAAAGCTACTACCAGAACTTGCTTACTGAATTGGGAGTGTGTCTGTGGCTCTGCCCTGCCTGCAGTGGTTAGCACTCTAGACACTGAGTTGGGGTGTGTGCCCCTAGCAAGAGCCCCTTCGGAGCCCGTCAAGAATGGACGGGTCTCTGCTTGTTGCTCCACAGGCCCTGCAACCTCTCCAACCTCTGGCCACAGCACACTGCCTCTTTCAGACTGGACTTGCAACTTGGGTGTAGCTTCTGTGAGATAGCCCTTAACAAAGGCATCAGAAGATAGCCATCTGCCTTCTGGTTGTACACTGGGGCTTTTAATTTCATCACGCACATTTTTGACATTTCTTGCCCCGCTCCCCCCTATACGTCTTCAAAGTTCCTTGAGCCCCAAGCCCACGTTTATCCCTTTCTAGGTGTGAGTCATAAATGAAAAAGACAGGAAAGGGCCTGAGCTCTCCCATCAGATAATGAGTGGAGAGAAAAGGGCTTGCCTGTGGCTCCTAACACTAATCAGAACCGCTAATCTGCTAGGTTCCTGCATCTCCACAACCCTGTCAGCCATCACCACTGTAGTCCAGAATCTCTCTGATCCGGTAAGCACTTTCCCCTAGTACCTGAAGGGTTCTGAGAATGAGGCCTGTATGGTTCGAAAGGACTGTATTTACTGGAGCAGAGATCAGGCATCCCGAGGAGCCCTCTACATTCCTGTCAGAAACAGGGATTGCTTGCTCCTGGGTTTGGTTTAGCTGTGTGAGTCAGTGGTGCCCAGGTAACCTTGTTCTTCAGCTCAGCTCTTCTCCCGGACTTACTACACCATAGCCAGCGTGTCATAGCAGTGTGCCGCCGCCACAAAGCTTCCGTCACTCCCAGAGGCCGTTCATCACTGAGAGCCTTGCTCCAGTTAGCACATCCTGACGCAGCACCCCCAGGAGGCCTGTGATATACAAGCATGTTACTGTTCTTTTTTTTCTTTTATTACTTTTTTGGGAATTTCATACATGAGTACTGTATTTACACCGTTTCTGCCCCTCCCTCCTCTTAACCCAGCTCTTCCCATAACCCTACCCACTCCCTCTCACATTCAAAACTTTTTCTTCAATTACACACTCACACATACACATGCATCCATATATACCTACTAAATATACATTTAATATACATTTAGTGTTGCTTGTATGTGTTTAGGTCCGACCACTTGGGATTGGAGATCCCGTCAGCAAAGAACTCGTCTTTGGAGAAAACGTATTCTCTCTCTTTCTCTCAGCAACCTTGATTGGCAGTAGCTCTCCATCTAGGACTGATGCCTTGTGAAATCTCTCCTAGCCTCTCTGGCAGGTCTTGTTTAGGCACCCTTATTGTTGAGACTCAGGGATGCATTTTCCCTGTCGTGTATAGGAAACACTATCTCCACAGGCATTCTGATCTGCTGGCTTTTAACCAATGGTCTGGCCCCCTTCTGGAGCTATTTTGTGACCCTTGGGCATGTTGTAGATGTACCAACTAGGCCAGGCACCCCATGGTTTGTGTTCTTGTAGTGCTCTGTGTTAGCTTTTCAAAACTGTAGGTGGGTAGAGGAGATTGCTCAGTTGGTAAAATGCTTGCTATGAAGACACAGGAACCTGAGTTCAGATCTAGCATCTACATAAAATCAGCACACTGCATGCCTTGTAATCCCACCACTGGGGAGATGGAGGCAGGAGGATCCCTGAGCCTTGCTTGTTAGTCAGCTAGTCTAACCATTCTGCAAGCTCCAGGTTTACCGAGTAACCATGTCTCAAAGAATAAGGTGGTGAATGGCTTGGAAGTCACCTGACATCAACCTCCACACGCATGTATCTGACCCCCCTCCCCCGAGTGTGTATGTGTGTGTGTGTGTGTGTGTATTCAAAGAATAGGCAAGAAAAAAAATCCCACCACACTTCTAAAAGCTCTTTTCCCAGTCGAGTCCTCATTGACCTATGCCCACACAATTTTTCAGAAAAGTAAAATACACAAAAGTAAAATAATATTTAAAAAAGATAGGTGTAAGTAGTTGTTTACCACACCTCTACTCCCATTTTGCATAAGTAAAACATTTTTTTGCAGTCAATATAAAAAAGGAGAAAGATGGGAGGGAGACACACACACATACACACACACACACACACAGAGAGAGAGAGAGAAAGAGAGAGAGAGAGAGAGAGAGAGAGAGAGACAGACAGACAGACAGACAGACAGACAAAGAGACAGAGACTACAGGATTTTTAGATAACCCAGGCTGGCCTCAAACTTGATATGTAGCTGACGATGACCTTGAACTTCTGATCCCCTGCCTTCACCTCCCAAGTACAGGGAGGTACCAGTATGCTACAGACCATGCACCATGCTCCACCACACTTGGCTTAAGTGGTGCTTGGGGTCAAACCCAGGGCTGTGTGCATGCTAGACGGACACTCTATAAACTGAGCGCTCCCTGACCCCCCACCCCCAGCAGAGAGAGGCTGCTGGTCATGTTGATAACACACTCTACTGATAGATTCGTTCTCTCAGAATAACAGTACATTTAGGAACTGCTGGGGTCCAGAGTTTATGTAGAAATCATTCATTTACCTTCTGGTTTTGCTTCTGTTTCAGTCAGTGGCACGAACAAGAGCCATGGGAAGCCGGTCTTCCCTTGCTTCTTCAGCTTGCCTGCCTGATGACTTTGGTCTCAGCAGTCAATTAGAGAAACCGCTTACTTAGCTGTGCTCACCTCAGGAATAATCCATTTCTTTTTCTTTTCTTTTTTTTTTTTTTTCTGGTTTTTTTCGAGACAGGGTTTCTCTGTATAGTCCTGGCTATCCTGGAACTCTGTAGACCAGGCTGGCCTCGAACTCAGAAATCCGCCTGCCTCTGCCTCCCAAGTGCTGGGATTAAAGGCATGTGCCACCACCGCCCGGTGCTTGCTTTTTTTTTTTTTTTTTTTTTTTTTTTAAAAGATATTTATTGCTGCATTTCTTTAGTTCTGTGTTGGGAGTGGGATGTAAGGGGTGTGAGCGGACAGCCTGCTGGAGTCTGATCTCACCTTGCACCATACTCAGGTTGTAAGGTTGGGTAGCAAGCTTTACACGGTGTTGTCTCACTGGCTCCAAGATAAAAAAAAAATTTAATAAGAAATTCAGAGAGACAGGGCAGAAAGGGCGAAATAGTTTGAAAAGACTGAGATGACAATCTCAGTGTGTGTGTGTGTGTGTGTGTGTGTACACACCACCGTGCACACACATAAGGAGGCCAGTGGACAAACTCCGAATGATCCATTTCTAACCAAGGATTAGGACATGGAGTGAAGTGGGGCTTTCCCTTGTGACTCTTGTTAGTGACAGCCTTGTCAAGGAGGTGCCCAACCCAAGTCACATTTGAATATGTGTAGTTTCCTCATTGTGAAGAATAATCTTATGTGGAACTGGCCTTGCCCAACTTGTATGTGAGTGAGATCCTGTGCTCAAGCTGATTGGTCCAGACATGTTCCACCCACCTGACTCACCTGAGACTTTTGTACTTGAATGCAGGCAGGAACGGTGGGGTACTTTCTGAGGAGCACTGGGTTATCTGAGGAACACTACCTAGAGCTTCAGCTAAGGAGACAAAGCCTGCCATTGGGTGACCAGTCCATCCCTAGTTTGATTAGAAGATAGAGGTGAGGGTTAAACACACATTTGCCATGTGTGCAGATTACAGCCACCCAGTTCATTTTGATTTGTAGCTGGAAACGTACTTTCCCCAACTAAAGTCTGGCTATTACCCTTGGGTAGACTGAAGAGTTAAGAGAAGGATGGCCACGCTGGGTGTAGTGGTGCATACCTATAATTTTCAAACTCCGGAGGACCAGGAGTTCAAGGACAGCCTTGGCTGTATAGCAGGTTTGAGGCCAGCCTTGGCTATGTGCTTCAAAAAGCCAGGGAGAAGGGATATCTGTGAGGAGAATGCTTTTTCCGTGTTGACTTCCTGAGGTTGAAGACAAGTAGGTCAACTTTGGAAACCTCTTGGTGAAGCCTCCGGGCTCAAAGTCCCCATTCATCCTCCCAGTAGCTGCTACAGTGTGGTAACTATGTAGCTAAGATATCCTGAGATGAGCAAAAGAGACAGGTCTCACAGAGTAGCCCAGGTTGGCCTCAAACTTGAATGATCTTCCTAGCCCAGCCTCCTGAGTACTGGGATTACAGGTGTGAACCAACACATACAGGTTCATTAGTCATCCTGTATCCACTCAACTTGTACTGGTTGACACATAGTACTGTGTGTCAAACACTGACCTGCATCCTGGCTGCTGGGGACACCTCAGGGGACAGATGTCCTCTGAAGACTGACTCCACACTATGGAGCTTGGTCTTGTTGGAGGCCATGTTGAACAAGGCTATTCTGTGAGTTCCGAGCTTTGGGGCTCTGCACCAATTCTCTCTATGTTATGCATGCTTCTCCCTGAGTAGAAATATCTCATGGCGTTTTTATACTAATGAAAGAACACAGTTTACAGCCAGTGAGGTAGTGGCTTCTATATCATTCATTCAACAAGTATGTGTGAGGCCCCCACAAATGTATCAGTCATTGTACTAGGTCTTGGATAGATGATGAATAGAACATACTTCTGGGAGCCAGGTGGCACACTGCTGTCACATGGGGCGGGGGTGGGGTTCCCAAAGAGGGCAGCCTGGCTGATGGGACAGGAGTTTACAGGCAGGCGTAGGAGGGAGTAGGGAGGAGCTTGCCAGAGAAACAGGGGACACTGTGACTCAGTGATTCCAACACAGACACACAGAGCTAGGAGAAAGCAATTAAAAGAGGGCAGAAGCAAGACAGGGAGGCCTTGCTAGGATTAGATACAAGGCCAGCTGCTGTGTGAAGCACAGCTTCCAGGGTTTTGGCTCTGAAACGATAGACAGTTCCCTGATTTCCTGTCCTACTCCTAAGGGGATCCTCAACACAGTTTCTCAGCTTGGGGCTTACACCCTGGGTAACCTGAGGGTCTTCAGGTAGCCCTGGCTTCCTGAGTTGTTACATTATGAGAACTTGTGGTCCTGGGCACCCAGAATATGTGGGATTGTTTAAACCAGTTCTAGATAAGGGACAAGGAAGACAAATGAGACTTTTGATGAGGACCAGGAGGGCAGGAGCTAGCCTTCCTTTTCTAGAGGTTGAGAGAGAAATGGGTCAGAACCATGCTGGTAATTCTTGAAGGAAGCTGTTTTGGAAAGTGCAAAGAATCGAGAGATGAACAGAATTCCCACTTAAAACTAAAGCATGGGGGGGGGGGCGGGAGGGGGGGAGATCTTCCCATTTGAGACTCCACAGAAAGGAAAAGACTTCTGGGATACAGAGCGTAAGCACCGGCACTCCCATAACTGTCAGAAACAGGTGGGATTGACCCAATAGAGGGCTGCGGCAAATCTGTGTGTGGACACTGCAGCAAGCAAGATGGATGTGCACAATGTGTGTGTGTGTGTGTGTGTGTGTGTGTGTGTGTGTAGGTCAGAAGACAACTTCAGCATCTTCCTCCTCGTGTGAGAAGGTGTCTCTATTGTCATTCTTCTTGGCATAGCATCAGCCTAGCTGGCCCACCAACTTTTGGAAATTCTCCTGTCTCAGATTCCTTTTTCTCCATAGGAATTCTGGGATTACTGACATATATGTGCTACTGTGCCCAACTTTTACGTGGGTTCTGGGAAGTCAAATGCATGCAGGTCCTTGTATAACTTGGCAAATGCTGTAACTACTAAGCTCTCGCCCCAGCTTTTATGTATATTTTAAACCTTTGTATGCATAGTTCTTATTTTTAAAAAAATTTTTTTAAAGCTATTTCTACATAGCGTGGCATTAAAGGAATCACCAAAATAATGTTTTTTGTTTTTTCAAATTTTAATGTATATGAGTACACTGTAGCTGTTTTCGGACATACCAGAAGAGGGCATCAGATCTCAGTATAAATGGTTGTGAGCCCACCATATGACTGCTAGGAATTAAACTCAGAACCTCTAGAAGAGCAGTCAGTGCTCTTAACTGCTGAGCCATCTCTCCAGCCACCCAAAATAATGCTTTTTAAAAGAAGTTTTTAAATTTTTTTTTTAATTTTATGTATATAAGTATTTTGGCTGCATGTATGTAAGTGCATTGAATAAGGGTCTGATGCCCATGGAGACCAGAAGAGGGCACCAGATTCCCTAAAACTACAATTGTAGATGGTTATAAGCAGCTATATGGGTGCTGGGAACCAAACCAAGGTCCTCTGCAAGAGCAGTGAGTGCTCCTAACCACTGAGCCATCTCTCCAGCTCCGTGTGTGTGTGTGTGTGTGTGTGTGTGTGTGTGTGTGTGTGTGTGTGTGTGTGTGTTTTCAACATGGGTTTGTCTGTGCAGACCTGGCACTCTTGGAATTTGCTTTATAGACCAGGCTGGCCTTGAATTCAAAGAGATCCACCTGCTTCTGCTTCCCAAATGCCAGGATTAAAGGTATATGCCACCATTCCTGGCTTGCAGATATGTATCTTAAAGTAAACTCCAGATAAAATTGCCAGATCAAATAGGATATGAATTTTTTTATTTAGTTGACTAGTTTCTGAAATTCTGATACCAATTTTTAGATTGGTCCCTAAAAATATTGTTTGGGAGTCTGTAGGTATATTTTTAGTCTTCCATCTATCCCGACACTGGGCCTGTTGTGTTTCCAGATACATTTAACAGCATCCCTTTTCTTGGCCTCTGAAGGGCATTGCGGGTGAAGGGCTCCTCCTCCCCTGATGAAGTGGGTAAGCCAGAGTTTGCAGAGCCATGGAGCCAGAGCCACCCCGGGGTGTGTGAAACACCAGAGAGGATAATGCTGCCTGTGTGCGCCTGCTGACTCACTTTTGCTCTCCTGGTCCCCACCCTGGTAAACACACACACAGACACACACACAGAAAGAGAGGGGGCTGGTGCTTAAAGCTCCGGCCCCATAGCCTTTCCCTTCTCCTGGTGAGAGAGCCAATGTCTGGGGGCATCAATCCCCCTGAACTAAGCTATCAGATGGGTATAGACATACCCTACTTTCCAGAACCTTCATATGAATTGACTGCTTTTTCTCACGCTGAATGATCATTAGAAACTAACATGGGTCCAAGTTTCTACTTGAGGCCTATCTGACAGGAGAATCCCATAACTGCTGATAGTTTCAGGGCTACCAGTTCTCACTGCTATATACACCCTCTCCATCTCCTTACTCTGTATCCTTTTTGCTTAAAGACTGGCTCTTTAGGGAGACAGAGACAAAAGGAGATATTCCAGAGGGGAGGTGGGGGGAAGGAAGGTCTCTTAGAGCATAGGAAGGGTGACACCATAGGGAAGTTTTGCCCTTGCATCCCACCCAAATGTGCCAGGCTGCTACCATCCAGCCAGGAGTAGGCGGAAAGAAAAAAGGGGAAGCGTGAACATCTGGTCAGGGGGATTTCCCTGGCACTTCCTCACACTTCCAAGTCAGTAGTTGGTGTCCTAGGGCAACTGTCAGCCCACTGGCTCTCCTTAGAGGGCCATAAATGCTGTGCGTGCGCGTGTGTGTGTGTGTGTGTGTGTGTGTGTGTGTGAGATGACCGGCACTCCCTGATTCCAACAGCCTTTGCCATTAACCTGAGTTGTCTCCTATACAGTATCTTACTTACCTTTAAACCCTGCTGGATGCTGAGGTCCACGCATCCCTGGGCACATTATTGCTTTTGGGTCTTCCCTGCTCAGCCCTGGCTCTGCCTACTGACTTCTACTCACCTCCTCCAGCCTAGCTGGGGCAGCTTCCTCTAATCCAGGGTGCTGTCCTCCCTGTCTCCCCTCTGTTCTCTCTACCTTTATCTTATCTGATTTTTAAAAAGTTTTTAAATTAAAATTTTCATTTTTATAAATTAAATTTTGAGGTTAACATACAAAGGAGCAGATCTCTTGCTGGGTTCTTCAGACATCGGTGTTGCTGTATTCTAATCATTCTTGTGATATTTCCTCTCCTGGAAGCATGTTTTCTGTCTCATCTTTGTGCCCAATTGTCTTTTTGTGGTGGGTTGGGAAGGAAAGGAAAAGGAAGCTGAGAAGACGCCTCACAATTTTACAAGATAATTCACAGTGTTGGGGCTGGCTGTGAAGGAATTCACATATGCAGTCATTGTTGCCTGGATTGTCGGGAAAAGAGAAATGGAAATAATTACACACGTGTGTACAGACACACATGATCACACATACACACACACAGATTCATGGCCAATCAGAAATAGAAAAGTTGTTCAGTTAAAAGCAATTCAGTGTTTCAGTCTCTGATGCTGAGTAGTCATTAGTGAAAATAGTGTGTCTTCTGTAGAAAAGATTTTTTAAATTGTATTTTATGTGCATGAATCTTTTGCCTGCATGTATGTTTATGTACAAAATATGTACCTATGCTTGTGGAGACCAGAAGAGGGCGCCAGATTTCACAGAACTGGAGTTAGAGACTTGTGAGCCGCCCTGCGGGTGCTGGGAATTTTCAAGAGCCGCAAGTGCTCCTAACTCCTGATTTGTCTCTCAGCCCTGATGATGTTTTTTTAATGAGGAACTCCACCCAGATACAATCTGGTGTCCTGTTGCCATTTGAGTCTTGATACTCAGGAGTAAAGCCCTGTGCGTTACTGGGAAGGCAGTGGGAAGGAGCCATGTTTGGGCGGGCCTGAAAAGTGAACCTGCTTCACTTGTTGCCTTCGCAGCTTCCTCCCTGGAGGTGGTGTGGCAGTGTGAGTCCCTCTCTTGTCAGGGAATGATGAACGGACTGGTCACAAGGCCACTGGGACTGTCTCCGTCCGAGACGGTGTCATAGTGTGTATGAAGTTGAAAAATCTCTTAAATTGAAATGCTTGCTGACAGCTCGGCTCAGGCACACAATGTTGCTCTGCTGGGTCATGGGGGAGAGAGGTGATGCAGAACAGTTAGTTACCCTTGTGAGGGCAAGAGTGCTTGGAGCTGTGACTGTTTTCGTATTACTATCAAGTCTAGGAAAACATCAGAGTTGGAAGAATAATTTTGTTCTAAATGTGTATCACTTTAGTACCATTGTAAAGTAAAACATAACAAATACCGCCACGCAACAAACACTGTAAGCTGGGTTTGCTTGTAGCAACCACTCTTGGTTTGCGTTCCAGAGAGAAGTGTGGAAAGTGAGAAAAAAGAACATGAGCCACAGGGCTTGTAGCTGGGTTGGTGGTGTGTTTGCCTAGCATGCAGGAAGCTCTGGGTTCCATCCCCAGCACTGCAGAAGCCAGGCATGGTGGCTCATGCCTAGAATCCCAGAACCCAGGAGGTAGAGACAGGAAGGTTGGAAGTTCAAGGTCATTCTCAGCTACATAGTGAATTTGAAGACAGGTGACAATTTTTGATATTAATATCTGCAACAAGGACACACAGCCTCAGCAGGGAGCATTGTTTTGTTTTGTTTTTTTTGTTTTTTTTGTTTTTTGTTTTTACATCAGGAGGAGAAATCAGACTCTGAGACAGCAGGCAGGACTGTGAGATGGCAAAGAGCCAGTGAACCCCATGACTGCCCACATGACATAGGGATCCACATGCCCACATATCCGATGGCACCAGCCTCCCCTGTCCCTTGTCTCTTGTAGACATTAAATAGCCACTCATCATGGCTTTCTAGTTTCCTCAATTGTGTTTACATTTTTCAAAAGGAAAATAAATAACATTTTTTGGCTGTGTGTGTGTGTGTGTGTGTGTGTGTGTGTGTGTGTGTGTTGGAGACGGGTGCAGAGAGCCAGGGAGGAGTACCCTGGGCTCTGCCTGGTTGGAAGAAAGCTCTGGGCTTACGATGGGAGCCCTGTGAGTCAAGCTGTGGGCAGTGCCTTCCCTCTCTGTGCTTGCCACAGAGGAAGGGGGCGTGGTGACGTTTGAGGTAATTTTGCAGAATTGATGTTGTATGTGGTTCTGGGAAAGCCAAATATATCCTATAGACAGTTTCCCTCCACTAGACAGCATGGGTGGTAAACCTTCTAGAACCTTTCTCAACAGCTTGAAGCCCTGGCGTGTGGTGACTTTCCTCTTGGCTGGGTTTTGAGGATTGCTTTTCCCTCTGAACCTCTTGGGCTTCACTTTTAGCAAGGCATCTGTGTTCTCCTCAGACAGCACAAAGCAACTTCATATATTCTCCCTGTGAGGAAGTTAATGTGGCTTCCATCTTGTGTTTTTCTGTCTGTGCTAATTTCACTGTCTGAGCAGCTGGCCTTTCTGGATATCCTTGTCTACAACTTTTCTCTGCTTTGTTGAAACTCCTTCAAGTTAAGAGTTTACACAGTGGGGACAGGGCTGAGCCATGCTTGGTCTGTCACACATAGCACCTCCGTGAAGGCACGTGAAGTGTTGTTAGCAAATGACAATACTCTAGAATCTTTTCTCTTGTCAGGATTACACGTGTATTCAAGTTTCTTTCCTTTTCTTTTTCTGTTTGTTTGTGGAGTTTTTTGCCCTGATGAGTATACATGAAAGTAAATGCCTTTCTTCTAATTTCTCTGGAAAATTCAAATGTTTGATATCTGTTTCAAAGGCCATTGCTTTAGCGTGTCCTAGGGTAAAGTGCCCCATGCCCTTTTTGCATACATTTTGTATGTTTATTTTGTATTTATTTATTTACTATTTGAGACAGTCTTGCTATACATCCCAGACATGTCTGGATCTTACAGTCCTCCTCCCTCAGCCTCTTTGGTGCCGTGATTACAGGGATGGACCACAATGCTCAATTTCGTATGTGTCTGTGTATTAACTGTTAGTGATATGAGAATCACTGTCCGTCACTGCTGGGTGTCCTTCAATGGATGGAAGCCCCCAAATGCAGCCAGTTAAGGTGCTTCCTCCCACCAACCCCAAGACATGCTGGATGTATGGGCACCCTGCTATAGCAATGCCACGTGAGAGGAAGCCCCGCAGCCCAGAGTCTTCAGAGACCTCTCTTACTGCAGAGATAAAAAGCCCTAATGCATACCAGGGCCACGGCCTCACTGGTTCAAGGAATGAGCCCAGGATGAGAGAAGGTCCCACCAAACACAGCATGTTCTGTGACCATGCACAAGCTATTCTGTAAGATTCCTGGCTGGAGTAGTGGGGCCTGACATCCAGTTTGGCATATCTTGAAAAAAATGTAGATGGCCAGTATGAATGGCTATCAAGAAGTTTCAGAAGGAAAAGTAACTCAGATGACTTGAGAAGGTGGCAGTGTGACCTAACTGTAGGCAGTGCACACGCTCATCACTTCTGGATTCAATTCTACACTTTGAAATGTCAAGTTTTTGCTTAATTTTTACTTCACTGGCAAATTAAAGAAACAGATTTTGGTCAGTCCTCCATGTTGGACACCGCAGATGGCCCTCTGTGTTGGGCGCTGTAGATGGACCCTGTCACATGCACAAACCAAGTTTGTTGGTGCATGCCTATAATCTCAACACCCTTAAGGTTAGACAAGAGGATCACAAGCCAAAGTCATCCTTGGCTCCAAATTGAGTTCACACTATCTTGGGCTACATAAGACCCTGTCTGAAATGAACAAATCAACAAGAAAATATTGTTTCAGTAGTACATTAGACCATGGTGACTCTTCCCCACTTATCTATAGGTAGCAAGGTTGAAACTCAAAATCTTTGCTGTGCTTTAATGCATTTTACTTGGGAAGATATGTGTATATTATAATATATACATATGCAAGTGGGTGGGCGGGCCTCTGTGTGTGTGTGTGTGTGTGTGTGAAAACTCCAGGAGAATGTGAGCTATTTTAACCCATTTTGTGTTTTTGTCTCCAGGGCAGCAAAGGTGCCTACCGGTACCATTGGCAGAGTCACAACGTCAAGCATAGTGGTGTGGATGACATGGTACTACTCTCCAAGATCACAGAGAGCTCCATTGTAGAGAACCTGAAGAAGAGATACATGGATGACTATATTTTTGTATCCTTTATCCTGTCCTTTTCACAGCTCCTGGATAAGGCTGTTCCACAGTACCGTGGTTCTCTGCCCAGGAAATCAGAGCTGATACCATTGGCTCTCAGTAGTTTTGCTTTCACAATGAGTGCCGAACTTCCAAGGGCAAAGGCAAGAGTCGAATGTTTTCCTGACATTTCACGAAACCGAAGTGCAGCTCCGCCACAGTGTTCCTTTAAGTTATAGGAGCATGTGTTCTATGTCTAAGGCCTCTGCCTGTCCTGGACAAAGTCCTTCTCTGCTCTGTGGGTGTTGTCCTGATAACATGGTAGAGACTTTTCAGTTCAGACTTGGAAGGTTTGCAGAGATCACCTCATGAACAGAGAAGCTACCTCCCCAGTTTTTCTGAACCTTTATATCTACTGAAGGAAACCCGATAAGGGATGATTGGCTATTGAAAATGCCTGGCGTGTTTCCCCGTTAATCTGCCAGATGGTGTTTTATAATAGGGCTTTTAAAAACACAGAAAGCAAACCTCATGGAAATGTATGTTGACTTCGTGATGAGAAAGAACTGTGTTAGGCGGGGGTGTTCAGCTAGCAGTCAGGACTTTTCTTTGGGACAGCAGTACATTAGAGAAATTGTCACCTGAATTAGTCACAGCCATGAAAGGTTTGTGTTATCTGTACATCAGCATCATAATGCTTAACACTGATGCCACGGTGACCCCAGAGTCTAGGAAACATGGGTGCCTTATGACATAATATGCATCTTGGATTTCACCCAGAATGCCTGGGGAAGTTTTCTCACTAGGGGCTTCTTTTTTTATTATTATTATTTCCAATGCTTACTTGACTATCAGAAGCACGGAAACCTAGGTGGCCATACTTTTACAGGCTGCCTTGGCTGCCCACCCATCACTCTTGCGTTTCAGTATTTAACTCACTAGATACTCAGATTGCAGTGCTCGTTATTTCAAGGTACCATTAGAATCAGTACCATGCTCTTTTTTTTATTTGCCACAAAAGGAATTTTCTCCAAGTATTTGTGCAATTAAATCCCTAATGCCCTGCTTTTAATACTAAAAAAAAATATATGGATTTGTTGACCATTATAATAGCATCATTTAAATTTGTAATGGACAACAAGTTGTTCATATATTTTTAAAGGTTTTAGTTTTGAGGATCTCATTATTTATCCCGGGTGGCCTGGAACTCACTGTGTAGACCAGGCTGGACCTGCTCCTGCCTCCTGAGTGCTTGGATTAGAAGCTTACACCATCATGCCCAAGCAAGTTGTTTTATTTTTATTTTCTAATTATGTAACTATGTGCATGTGTACATGTATGTGTACATGTATGTGTACATGAGGGTCAAAACTCTGGTCCTCTGCAAGAACAGTACAACCTTTTAACCACTGAGCCATCTCTCTAGTCCCTAGAAATATTTTTGGGACACGGTGGGATGTTTCAATATATGTGGACATTATAGAATAATTAAATAAGGCTATTTAACATGTCTGTTACCTCCCCATACTTGGATATGTGGTATGACCATTTAAAAATCTCTAATCTTTTTTTTTTTTTTTTCCCGAGACAGGGTTTCTCTCTAGACCAGGCTGGCCTCAAATTCAAATCCGCCTGCCTCTGCCTCCCAAGTGCTGGAATTAAAGATGTGGGCAACCACTGCCCGGCTCTGTGATCAATTTTGACATGCGTATTTGTTCTGTACAGTCTGGCCAGAGAATTATCTACAATAGCTCCTTTTTTCTTTTCTTCTTTTTTTTTTTTTTTTTTCTTTCCTTCTCCTTTCGTTTTTTTTTGTTTTGTTTTTGAATTAGTTTATTAAGTATGTAACAAGCAAAAGTAGAAAACTGAATAGCACAAGGCAGAGAAAAGCAACATTCTTAGCGTCATTAGCAAAAAAAAAAAAAAAAAAAAGGCAACATCAGCAAACTGAGAGTTAGCCACATCTAGCAGATGGTGACGGGAGACCACATGGAGGCAGTCTATTGGAGTTCCCGATAGAGAGAGACACCGTGGAGCAGTTCTTCCCTTGGGTGAGATTCCCAAGTTAAAAACAACAACAAATAGTAACCGAATGATAATATCCGATTGGGAGCTTACAAACCTGCAGCAGAAACCACCTGGGGCCGTTGAAGCCATCGGCCTGGAGTTTCTGAGCTTCTTGTGGCTGAGCCTCCAGCCTCTTGGTTCTGCTGCAGGTATTTTTACACTGTGGGATAAGCAATAGTTAGGTTGGAAATAGTTTACTTTTTAATAGTTCTCAAGGGCACAATGTTTTTAATGCCCTTAGCTGCTTGCTGATCTCCCTCCGCCAAGTCCCTTGACAGAGCCAGGGGTCCACCTGACCCAGAACAGGCCATTTTAGAATAGCTTGACAATGACATCCTTGGGTCTGAAGAGGGAGTGAGGAGCCACTCAGCTCAAACTGTCACATGGCAATTTGGCAAATGCACTCTCTAGTACCTTTTTTGTTTGTCTGTTTGTTTGGTTTAGTGTTTTGAGACAATATTTCTCTGTGTAGCCCTGGGTGACCTGAAACTCTCTCTGTAGACCAGGCTGGCCTCTGCTTCCCAAGTGCTAGGATGAAAGGCATGCGCCACCACTGCCTGGCACAATATTACATTGTTGTTAAATTAGAGTAGACATCATCCTCTTGATTAGCAGCGGCCTGCAGTTTACAGACAGGTCCTGTCCATCATCATTTTTAAGCTGACATTTCCCTGGAACCTTTGCACTACCAACTTGCTCTGCTCCCCTTAATTTAACTGTATGGGAGCAGGTGTGTGTACTTTCAGTTTCTCCTCTGGTCACACAAACTGAAATCCGTTTATTTCATCTGGATCTAGCATTATCCACGAGTGTTAGGTGTGTGACCCCACGGCACACAGAGACACATAGATAAGGCTGGAAAGAGCTATTGTGGATTGAGGGTCGGGACTGCCTGGCTTCTATCAGCTGAGGTACATACAGCCCAGCTCCAGAAACTGTTTTAAATGTAAGATCAAAAGTTTGCATTATTTAAAGAGAATGGTGATTTTTTTCCCCACTAACCTGTTTTCTGTGTGTCTCATATGTGTTTAGTATGTGCCATACACCCTTATGTGTGTATATGGAGGCCAGAGGAGGACATGGGGGTGTCTTCCTCTCTTGCTCTCCATCTTGGTTCTTGAGGCAGTGTCTCTCTCTCTCTCACTGAACCTGAAGCTCACTGATTTGGCCAGGCTGGTTAGCCAGGGAGCTCCTGACATGGACCTGTCTCTCCCTCCCCAGTGCTGGGGTTACAGGCATGTGCAGTCATGCCGGGCTTTAATGTGTACACTGGGGATTTGAACTCAGGTCATCTCGTTTTCACAACAAGCATTAGTACCCACCACGCTGTTTCCCAGGAAAACTGTGGGTCTGCTGAATAAGAGGAGACGAAGACACTGGTGGCTGCAGCTGCCTAAAGGTAGTCCAACCTCAACCCAGACAGCTTGCTCCTCATTGGTCTGTTGACTTGTAAGACTCCAGAAGCTTCCTGCAGACAGGGGAAAAAAAAATTGCAGGAGCCTTTTAAAGCAGTATATGATCATTTAACATGACTTATACAATGCATCCTCAAAAAGGGAAAGATACTAAAACCAGCAGAAATCCTGCTGCCAGAGTGATTTCCCATGATCCTCTGAGTATATAGCTTTATTCCCCCCAAGCATATACTCACACATATGTGCTTTCTTGCTGTGTAACAATAGTGTATCAGCCTCCTCGTGCAGTTTTTTTTTTTTTTTTTTGCCCCCCACGCCGCACAGTTCTTGGCAAGAGATGTGTTGTATTAAGTGTTCACTGAAAAAAATCTGTCGACTCTCAAGCCTTTTTAAATTCAGACAGCAAAATTTTTTAATGACTCAACGAGGCAGGGGGTGAGGTTAGTGAATGCTTTTGAGTCAATAACTGACTAATGGTGTGTTCTCCCAAGGAAGCGAGCCACTCGACCACTAATGACTTTATGATTTAGACATCGCTACCCACTCGACAGAAATGGGCTTTCTTTTGGCAGGTGGGAGGGAGTCACTTTCAGCTCAGAGGAGGCCTGGCAACGCTGATGCTGATGCTGATGCTGAGCGATGCTTATAACATACTGCCCCCCCCCTTTCTCCCTACATAGTGATCACAGTCTGCTTCACTGCTTAAGAGATAACCCACAGCATAGCATTCCTGTAATAAAAGATGATTTCTTTCTTTGTTTTTCTTTCTTTGTTTCTTCTGTGTTAGTTAAGGCAATATAGATACCTCCTGCCCATAATACCAGCACTGTTTTGTATTGTAGGTCAGCACGAAGGGCAATCAGTGACTAATGCATGCAGGCCAAGCACAGTTGCTTTGTTCTCCATTAGGAAACAAAACCCACTTAGAACATGCTGACGTTGTCCGACCAATAATGCCTGCATTTTGAGCTATTTATCCCCTAAGGAAGGAAGGATGGGTTTGCCATCCATTCATGAAGACAGCTGCCACCCTGCTAACGACTACTTTCTGAAGTGTGTGAGGGAAGAAAGTTCTGGAATTTAGAAAGAAAAGGGCTGCAGCGGCACTCTGTTGTCGGTCCATTCCAGCCGCTCGCCTGAGAATTCCCGTGTGAAGCTTTTCACACTCATCTACTCCAACTGTCTCTAAACTATTTTTCCTCAAAGGCCACACTCAAACGTGCTTGGCATTTTAAATCCTTCAATGAGGAGCTCAGGCTGCCCTGCCAGACCAACAGTTGCAAGAGGCAGTGAGCTCTTAGCCATTCAGAGTGAAGCTTGGCCCTAGGCAGACAGTTCACACAGAGTGGACAGCATGCTGGGTAAGACATTAGTCTTGTGACTGGAGCCAAGGACTTGAGTTCTGGCTCAGACTGTCCCCAAATATATGACTTTGGACAGTGTTCCCCCCTCCTCCTTTACTTTCCAGTAAAATATGCAGTGGGGGTTGGCTTATCGCTGCATGCTGTCATCACGTTCAATAGTGCAAAGCTCTTAGCTTTGTTTGATATTCAAAGCAACATGGGCTGACCATGTGTCTCACTTGGAGACTAGCCTGACTATGCCTCCCTAGCATGCATGAAACCCTGGGTTCGATCCCCCACAATCACAAAAGCCAAGTACTGTCTCCCTAAGAGATGGAGTCCCAAGGATCAGCCCTTCAACAGCACCCTCGGCTACACTGTAGGTCAGGCAAGGATACAGGAAAACCTGTCACAGAAAATACTCAACGATAGGCCAGAGAGATGGCTCGGTAGTTAGGAATGCTTGCCGCTCGTCAAGAGGACCAGAGTTTCCAGCACCTACATTAGGGGCTCAGTCACAGCTGCTTCTGATTCCAGCTCTGGGGAATCAAGTACCCTCTTCTGGCCTTCATGGCCACCCTATTATATGCATACAAGCACACATAGACATAAGTAAAAGCAAATCCTTAAAAATAAGGAATAAAAATAAACCAAATAGACAGAAGTGCATTCCCTCCGCGTTCCAGAAAAGAGTGTTTTACACTACGTGTATCAAAAGGAAATTGTCTAAATCCAAAGAATAGTCTCTTTTCTGTTGATTTATTTATTTATTTTATGTATATGAGCACACTATTGCTCTCTTCAGACAACCAGAAGAGGGCACTGGATCCCATTACAGATGGTTGTGAGCCACCATGTGGTTGCTGGGAATTGAACTCAGGACTTCTGGAAGAGCAGTCAGTGCTCTTAACTGCTGAGCCATCTCTCCAGACACCCCCTCCCCTCAAAGAATAGTCTCTTATACCAGATGAATTGAACTTGATTTGTTAAATCTATTATTTTATTGTTGGGGGAGGGACACAGGGTCCAGAAGTCAGAGGACAACTTTCAGGAGTTGACTCTCTCCTGCCACCTTTATGTGGGTTACAGAGACGAAACCCAGGTCATTAGGGGTGGTGTGGACCCGCTGAGTCATCTCGACAGCCCTGAATTGAGCCTCATGAAAAATTCAATGTGTTGTTCTTTTTTATTTCCCATGTCATTTGTGCTGCAGGTTAGTGAGCATTCACAGAAGCCTGGACAAACATCTGGGAACCAATCAGTTAAAGATCTGCCTGGCTCCTCTTACCTCTCGTTATCTAGGAAATGAGATGCCCCTCCCCCACTTTCGTTTTATTTGGTATCATAGCTTCATATCTACCTGCAGTTTGAAAATTATCCGTAAGCCACACCTTCACAGTGGAGGATTATGTGTGTAGAGATAATGGCCCTGACAGTGTCCCCAGAGGCACACCTGAATTATGTATTAGCTGTGGGAGGCAGTGCTGAGGGACTTCCCTGGATCTCTGCCCCCACCAGGCCCTGAGCCCTCTGGGTATTAGTTGAGGTCTCTAAAGACCTAGCCAGATGGAAAGGGTGAAATTGTTTAGATACACAGTGAAGTAACTGACTTTGTTTCCTTGGAATAACTTGTTTCCGGTCAGTTCTGAAGCTGGCAAGTTTGTGGGTACTTAGTGTGGAATCAGGACGCATCGACCATCTCAAACCAAACCTTGTTTTTCATCCGCCCTATCAAATAATGATGCTCTTGGGGACCCTGCCAGGCAATTGGGGGAGAAGCTAGGACATCCCCTTCATGCTTACCTGGGTCACTGTTCTGGGCCTAGAACAGTCTTTAAAAGGATGTTTATAGAACACAATAAAACAACACCGGCTCCATTTTCTACCCATACTCACCTGTGCTCTATTTATTAGGCAGCCGAGAGCTTTGGGGGAGGGGGAAGGGGGCCTTTGGCCCTATCCTCAGGGCAGCCCTTTATCCTCCTGTGACAGTGACCAATGTGTCCAGTATTTCCTGTGAAGGGAAGAGGCATAGTCCTCTGTGGAGGGATCATGTATGTCTTCCCATGTTTGTTTTTCCTCAGAGTAGACATCTTGCAGCCTTCACATTGCTTTTATCCTAGGACTAGTTATAGCCGTTGAGCAAGAGAATCCAGAAGAAAGATAAACCTGTCCCTTTAGTTTTGGTTATTAGATTCCTACCAAATCTAAACAAACAAACAAACAAACAAACAAAAAACCAAAAAAAAAAAAAAAAAAAAACCCAAAGATCCTACAAAGATAAATTCTATTATATTTTAATTTGTGTGTATGGGCGTTTTCTGCATTTGTGAACCCACATGCATGCTTGATGCCTGAGAAGGAACTTGGATTCTAGGAACTGGAATTACAGGCAGTTGTGAGCTGCAGTGTGGGTGTTGAGAATTGAACCCAGGTCCTCTGGAAGAGCAGCCAGTGCTCTTAACTACTAGGCCGTCTCTCCAGTCCTCTAAGATGGATTTTAGAGTAGACAAAGCCTCCTGACTCTAAGTCAGAAGAGGCTGCAGAACACCCCCATCCTCTGTGAATCCTTGCCCTGCTAATTTAAGATTGATAGGTAAGCAAAACAGGGAGACCCTCTTACATGTCAGTCTTGGCCAAGCATGCCACTTTTTAGTACAAGTGTATCCCAAATATTACTCTAGGAATACCTATGATCTAAACGTTTTCATTGCTTCCATGATGTCTAAGTTTAATGAGGTCATTTGTATTCTTATTTGCTTCTCTGACAAGTCAACTAACAATAGCAATGGCAGTACTTGCTAGTTACAGAAAGACTACACTCATTCCCAGCCAGCCAATAAAGTCTCTAGCTCAGGCTGACCCTCAACTCGGCTGAGGATAGCCTTGAACTTCTGATTCTGTCTCTGCCTCCTGAGTCCTAAAATCTCAGGCATGTACCCTGTACCTGGTTTATGTTGGTACTGGGGACAGAACCCAGTATTTTTGCTAGGGAAGTGCTTCTCCAGCCAAACTGTATTCCTGTCTCTTGTTTCTTTTTGATCAAGAGTTTGGACTCTGGAGCTGGCCTGCCTGGATGGGGAAGTTGACCTGCCTCTTCCTGGCCTGTGTCTGTGAGCAGATTTTAAGTTTTCTTTTCTTAGAGAGAGCTTGCCTAACTAGAACCACGGGATTGCTGTGTATGTACCACAAAATGTGTCTGTGTTCATTCAGTTCTGTCACTAATTATGAAGTGTTGGTGACAGTATCACAGATACCTTTCATCTCTTAAACAATTAAGTAATTAAAAAAAAAAAACTTCATCACCTCCTTTTCTCTACTATTAAGTCATCTTTATTTTCCAACGTGGAAGGACTTTCTCGTCAGTAACAAATGAAGTCGAAAGACAATCGAGTCATTCTGTACTCTGTGTGTGTGTTAAAATTATATGACACAGCCATTTATATTTATACTATCTATATATTCCTAATTTTGCATCTCATCGAAGGTTAAAATTCTTACCTGCATTATTATTTCAGAGATGTCAATATGTGATGACACGTGTGTCTTAGAGTGTGAGTTGAGGGAATAGCAGCTGAGTGCTGATTGCCATTCACTCGTTCCTTCATTTATTTCCATAGCAAGGTTGTTAATTAAGTCTTGCTTTATCTCCCTCCATCCATTAACCACAGCTTAGGGGTGTGATGTTCTGTACAGTCTGGAAAATGATCTATACTAGCCATGCTTTCAGTTTTGAGTGAGTGAAGTTATTAGGTATGTAGCAAGTGAGAGTAAAATAATGAAGGGGATAGATAGATAGACAGACAGACAGACAGACAGATAAATGGGCAGATGGAAAATAGGTAGATAGGCAGATGGAAAATAATTGATAAATAGACAGATAAATAGGCAGACAGACAGACAAACAGACAGACAGAAAGACAGACAGACATCACCAAGTACTCAGAACACCCAGCAGAAATCAGCCGGGGAAGCTTCATTAAAGCAATCGGCTGGAGTTCTTGTTTGAGAGACTCCTAGGCAGGGTGGAGTGTCTCCTAGGTGAAACATCCAACTAAAAGAACAAATAGCAGCAGACAGAGAAAGCATCATCAAATCAGGGTGCACAACATCCATCAAAAAATGTAACAGGGGCCGGGCAGTGGTGGCGCACGCCTTTAATCTTGGGAGGCAGAGGCAGGTGGATTTCTGAGTTCGAGGCCAGCCTGGTCTACAGAGTGAGTTCCAGGACAGCCAGGGCTATAAAGAGAAACCCTATCTCAAAACAACAACAACAAAAAAAAGGTAACAGGGAAGGCGTGGTAGCCAGGTGTAGTTCCCAATTGAGCTTCCTCCCCATGGCTAAAGTATTTGGGGTCTTTTCCCCATGAAAGACACTTTTATATCAATAGTGACCTCTGTTGGAAGTAATTTATCTGCTTGCTATCTTTCAATGGCACGGTGAGTTTACTCCTGGGCTCTTTGGCTGTTCTCCCCTCCCTTGTCACACTTTATATCACCAGTCCACCCTCAGACATGGGGTCTTAGAGGACACTTGACAAAAATATGCTTGTGTCAGAAGCCAGGTTGGGGACCCAGAGAAGCTTCTGGGCTCAAAGGACACATGACAACCTACAGGGCTTGGGATCCAAGCCATCTGAGCCAGCTGTCTGTTATATATCCCAATTATAGACACGGCTCCCTGGAAACTGGGAGGAAATCTCACAGTTTTATATCTTTTTCTATTTAAAACTATTTATTTGTAAGTAAACTTAGTTTTAATGATCTCTGTAAAATGAAGATATTTCTAATTCAATAATTAGTTGAACAATTTTGAGTGAAGCATAGTTGTACACACCTGTAGACCCCAGTTGGGAAGATACAGCAGGAAAATCACATGAATCCAAAAGATGGAGGAGACCAGCCTAAAAGACAGCAAGAGACAGTGCCTCAAAAAGAAGAAAAACAACAGAAAGCCAATGGTGGGGTTGGGGGAATGGGGCTTTTTTTTTTTTTTAATGATTTTCTTTCCTCCATGGGAACAAGATGTTTAATTTGCTATCTTTGTTCACTGATGGATTCCCAACATCTAAAAGTGCCTGGTGTATTGTAAACAACCAACAACAACAACAAAAAAAGTTGATTGTTAAATGAAAAAGGGATTGGGCAATCTAATAACACTCCCCTTACTTGGATGCATTAAGATGTATAAAACTGGGTTAGGACAAGAGTGCTTGCTATGCAAGCATGAGGACCTGAGTTCAAATCCCCTAGCATCTGTGAGGAAAGCTGGCTGTGGCTGTGCAAGCCTGTAACAGCAGCACTTAGGGCAGAGATAGGGCTGCTGGCGTTAGCTGTCTGCCAGTCTAGCTCCAGAGGCAGTTAGAGACCCTGCCTCAAGGGAATAGGCAGAGGTCTATAGAGGAAGACACCCAGCATCCTCCTCTGGCTTCCTCAGGTACACAGACACACTCCCACACAAATGTGTGCATGTGCTACACACACACACATATATCTTCCAGATAGGCACACATACGTGCATGCACAACTTTCTTCAATTAAAACGATTTCAAACACACGTATACAAATCGAGACTTTTAGAGAAGCTGAAGAGAGGGCTCCCTGGGTAAAAGTGTTTGCAAAGTTTGATGACCTGAGTTTGATTCCTGGAACCCACATAAAAAGCTGAATGCAGCCAGGTAGTGTTGGCACACACCTTGTATCACAGCACTCAGGAGACAGAGGCAGGAGGATCTCTGTGAGTTCAAGGCCGCAGAGCTAATTCCAGAACAGCCAGAGCCACGTAAGGAAACCCTGTCTTGAAAGAAAACAACAAACAAAACTCAAGGCTGAACGCACATACAAAACAAGAGCACAGCAGAAACCACAAGAGAGACCCTCCCTCAACAAGGTGGGAGGGAGGACCAGCTCCAGAAGGCTGTCCTCCGGCTGCCGCACAAGTGCTGTGGACCCATCCCAGTCCACAGAAAATAATTTTTAAAAATTATTTTTGTTTTTTAGTTATACAGAAAAACTTTAAATCCAGCACATACTTCCTCTGGAAGAAGCCTTCCTGGATCCCTAAATAAGACCTTTCTTCTCTAAACCTCACCTGTATGAGATTATTCTCTTCTCAGAATGTAAATGGGTAAAAATAAATGAGATGAGACTTTGAGAATTAGAACCCTTGGGAAAACATTGGTTCCTCCCCTTTCCCCTAAGCTTCCGGGTCCCTCTGTCTGTCTGTCTCTCTGTCCGTCTGTCTTTCTGTCTGTATTGTTTTTTTGTTTTTTTTTTGTTTTGTTTTGTTTTGTTTTTTTGTTTTTTGTTTGTTTTTTGAGACAGTATTTCTCTGCATAGCCTTGGCTGTCCTAGAACTCATTCTGTCCTAGAACTCAGGCTGGCTTCAAATTCAGAAAAATCCTGCTTCTGCCTTCAGAATGCTGGGATTAAAGGCGTGAGCCAGCACCACCCAGTCTTCCTCTTTTTGTTAAACGGAGAAGAAAACATTCATCATCTACCCCAGCAGAACAAATTCCAAGGGAACCGATACATCTCATTTCAGGAGAAGGATGCTAACTGGCCGGGTCTGTTGGCTCCTTGCTCTCCATGTTACTAGTCTACAAAGAGTGCTTTAGTGTCTAATGATTTCTTTGCAGCAGCTGGATAATGAGTCTCATTACTGTTCCCCGGGAGGAGTAAGACCTGAGCTAATTGAATAACTGCGTTTTCCTTTGTGGTGTTTACAACGTATGTGTGCTCCCTTCCCTTCCGGCAGCTCATTGCGTGCGCTGCAGCATCTGTCTGTTGACTTTGAAAAACATGTTTCTACCAAGATGAATGGACCTTAACCAGATTGAAATTCAGACATACATAGGGTCTGTATTAATCTCTGTCAACCCTTTCAAGCAAATGCCATATTTTGGAGAAAAAGAAGTTGAAATGTACCAAGGAGCGGTAAGTTACGTAGTCAATAAGTTGCCGTAGTGTTTAGGGATTTTATTATTTATAAATAGTTTTCCTTGAAGTTAGCAATGCATTTGTAGTTTCTTATGAATTATTTATTGTGGTAGGTCAAGTGACATTGCTTGTTTTTAACAATACATGCTGATCTTAACCATGTAGCTCAAAGAAGTATAGACTATCTAATGTGTGGGTACATTTACATACAGACTTAATCAAGTGGGCTGTTGAACCCAGAGTTTGGCGTGGTCTCTGGCTTTCACGTGTGCTTCAAAGCTGTAAGTGATAAACAGAATTACAGTGGGAGCTACAGAGGTGTAGAAGGCTGAGAGCCTGAGGGCATGTCCCAGAACCCTGGTCAGAGTGCAGTGCGTAGCAGTGCACGCTTGTAATCTCAGCATTGAGGAGGTACAGACAGGAGGGTCCCTGGTGGGGTGGGCTGGCTAGTCTAGCCTAGTGATGAGCTCCAGCCCAGGGAGACACCCTGCTCCAAAAGAGTTGAACTCCATTCCTGAGGGTAGCACCCAAAGTAGTCCTCTGTCCTCCACATGAAAGCAGGCACACACACACACACACACACACACACACACACACACACACATATTTGCATGCACACACACACACACACATGCGTGCAAGCACATACACACACAGACTTTAAAAAAACAATCATAGGTAAAAATAAATGAGATACTGGGAGCTTTGAGAATTAGGCTCATAAGAACAAGGCTTCATAAGCCTTGGCCATGGCTTGAAAATGAATCTTTCATTACTTCATTTACTAACATGACTGATCTCTGTTTGAACCTACTCCATAGTCATTTTATCTGTGGATTAAAAGTGAAACCAGCCATCTTTCCTAAGGTGTCTCAATCCAGTTCATCACACTTCTTGGCCCTAGACCTCTGCATCTTCTTCCTTCCCTCCCTTCCTCACAGCAGAAGCACAAGGGCCTTTATTAATCCCAGCCCCTGAAAGCCAAACAAAAGCCCACACAGATCCATCCGTTGAAGTGGAAGGGAACTTACCCACAGCAAGTGCACTCCCCGTTGTTGTTGTTACCAGATGAATGCCACTGGTAGCCGGAGCCCAAGGAGGCTGCCACGAGAGACCTTTGATAATGCCGCTTTTATCGGGAGCCCGCACAAGGACACACTGTCAGCAGAGTTCCAGGCCCTGCCCTGGTACCCCAGTCCACGATCCTGGGGCAGCTGACACTCTCAGTAACAGTAAGGCTCCACCACAGAGAGCTGAGACATATGCGAACACACACCACACACACCTGTGTTTCTAGTTCTCTGAAAAGCCACTCTGTACCAGTCCCCTTTATGTTGTTTATCTTTTCAAGAGTTCTTTGTACAGAAATGCCATTTTTTTCATCATGATTTTCAGCTGGACAGTGGTGGCACATGCTTTTAATCCCAGCACTTGGGAGGCAGAGGCAGGTGGATCTCTGTGTGTTTGAGGCCAGCCTGGTCTACAGTGTTAGTTCCAAAACAGCTAGAGCTACATAGTGAAACCTTGTGTCCCCCACCCCCAAATCTTTATTTTCAGTACTCATAGTAACACTGTTACATAATTGGTTTTTACTGAGTATTACGTACTGTATGTGTTTGCGACAATACAGTCCGTATAAATTCTATGTCACATTATCTACCCTATTTTACAGAGGAGGAAAGTGCTGTCCAGGGAGCAGTACCAGAATCTACTGAGCTAGGAGTTAAGCTTGGGTCTTAATGACTTAGGGGGTCTTGCTTGAGAGATAGGAGATGGCTATTCAATAATTCATAGACATCTATCTCAGAGGCTTGATGAAAGGGTAGATGGGAAACCTGGATGAACATACGGGGCTCCTGAGATGGGTCTTAGCTCTGTTTCCTATGATGTACAAAGTTCTGGATTCCACCCTGAATATACCAGACCTGGGATTCATGAGACCCTGTCTGGGGGATAGAGAGTATAAGTGACCCTCAAGGGCCAAGGGTATAGCTTTTATTGAGCAGTTTTGGAGCTTTAGTAGGGAAAGACTTATGTCCTAGTTAGGGTTACTATTGCTATGATAAACACCATGACCAAAAACAAGTTGGGGAGGAAAAGGCTTATTTGCCTTCCACTTCCACATTGCAGTCCATCATTGAAATAAGTCAGGACAGGAACTCAAGCAGGCTTGGAACCTGAAGGCAGGAGCTGATGCAGAGGCCATAGAGGGGTACTGCTTACTGGCTTGCTCCCCATGGCTTGCTGAGTGTGGTTTCTCATAGAACCTAGGAACCACCAGTCCATCCATGAGTTGTGCCGTCCATCAGTAATAGGAAAATGCTCTACAGGCTTGCCTATGGCCCAGTCTTATGGAGGCGCTTTCTCAGTTGGAGGTCCCTCCTCTCAGGTGACTCGAGCCTGTGTCAAGCTGACATAGAACTAGCCAGCACAGTTTGTCTCCTCATTTCTCTCCACTACTCAGCATTCTCTCCGCCCCACCTTCGTCCAATCACCATCTTCTTTTTTCCCTTACAGTGTTCTGCTTACCTGTTTCCAAGGAGTCATGAAACATAGCCCTGACCCAGGGATCCCTGTAGGAGAAACTCATCTAAGATCATGCCCCAAGGTCCCAGCAGGCCTGCCCCTGTCACCATGAAGGCAGGCTTAACATATACCTTGACCCCTGTCATCAGTTCTGTGTTCCCTCCTACTCTTGCTCGGTAGTTCCCTATGGGTATGGCTTTATCTTTTAAAATTGCTCTCCTGTCCATCTTTTCACTTACCCTCTGGGACCCTCAGAGACAGAGCAGTGTGTCACCCCGTACTCAGTTCAACAGCCTCAAATCTAGCAAGTCTTGTTTTCTCCACTCCCGCACCACAGGAAGCTGTTTTTTATTTGTGTTTGCTTTGCCTTATTTCTTTGTGTTCGGTGTGCATATGGATGGCAGAGAACAACTTGCAGCCATGTGGGTCCCAGGGATCAAACTCTAGTCAACCAGTTAAGTGGCAATTGGCAAGTGCCTTTATTCAATGAGCCACTTCACCACCAGCCCTGTTTGGAGATCAAGTCTCATGTGTAGCCGAAGGTCGCCTTAAACTCACTTAAACTATACAGTAGACTCCTGTAAATTCTGCGATTACCTGTTAAATTTTGAGGTAGTGAAAGTGAGTGCCTAACAACTGAATAAATGGGCTGGAGTCAGCTGACAGAATGATTCTCTTAGAGATGGGCCATGGTTTGATCGATGGACTTTTTTTTTTTTTTTTTTTTTTTTTTTTTTTTTATGTGTATGAGCATCTGCCTGCATGTGTGTTTGTGTGCATGCAGTGCCTGAAGAGGCCAGAGGGGGCATCAGATACCCTGGAAGTGGAGTTACACCACTCATGGTTATGAGCCACCATGTGGGTGCTGGGAACTGAAGCTGGGTGCTCCAAAAGAGAAGCCAGTGTTCTTAACCACCAAGTCATCTCTCCAGTACCTAATTTTAAATCTGTAAATGTAAAAGACTCTTTCTACGCATCCAGGAGACTCTTACTATAGTTTGTCAGCTCCAGCCCTCCCCTTTTAGAAAAGAAACAAACTAGCCAAACCAGTTTATCTCTGAGAGGAACTACCACACCTCTTGCTGTCTTCTATTTTTTTTTTTTTTTTTTTTTTTTTTTTTGTTGTTGTTGTTGTTGTTTTTCGAGACAGGGTTTCTCTGTGTAGCCCTGGCTGGCCTGGAACTCACTCTGGAGACCAGCTGGCCTCGAACTCAGAAATCTGCCTGCCTCTGCCTCCCAAGTGCTGGGATTAAAGGCGTGTGCCACCACTGCCCGGCTCTTGCTGTCTTCTTGTAGAAAACTTTTCAAGGTTTCCTGCTTGTCCATACATAAACCCCTCAATGCCCAATGAGATCAGAGGATGGCAAATTGCCTTTTCGAGAAGAATAATCCTGTGGGCATTTAGAGTTCTGATCAAAGTGAGACCCAGGGTCTTGGCAGGCCCTTTTCTGACAAATATCAGAATGCCTGTCAGTTGCCAAATGTCTCTAGAATTTGAAAGCAGAATGTCCTTGCGGAGGCATGCCTGGGTGGAAGGGTGGTGCACCTGGGTCATGTCTGAAGGCTGAATCACAGGCATGCCTATGGAAAAGTCCTTCCCAACTCCACCTTCGCTTCCCCAGGGTGTATCAGGCCATAACCAAGGACATTTTATGAGTCATTAAAGTCAGGAAACCTTTGCCTGTAAATGCTCTAGACACTGGCGCTGTGTGCCACAGTGTTATGGGTCATTCCATGCAAAGAAACTCACTGTGGTTTTGGTTTCTGTTTTTGCTTTTCTAGGCGCAGTATGAAAACCCACCTCATATCTATGCCCTTGCTGACAGTATGTACCGAAACATGATCATTGACAGAGAGAACCAGTGTGTCATCATCAGGTAGGAGAAGAACCCAGGTCAGCCAGACTCCGGCCCTGAGATGTCTGAGCATCTGATGTTTGAGGCCACTCAGCATGTCTGATGAGCCAGCAGGAGCCACTTGGTTTACTTTATAATTGTCCCTTGTCTAATGCCAGAGCATAAACTTTCAGGGGAGGAGCTCACCAGGCCCCACCCTTCCTTGAGTCATCAGTTAATGGTTGTTGGGGGAGGGGAGGCATTTTTTTCAATGGTGTAGCCACTGATAATTGTCTGAGTTCCTGCAAATCTACAATGGTAATGGAAGCCACCTAGTCACTGAAAATAAAGAAACAAATCAATGAATGAATGAATGAATAAATAAATAAATAAGACCTGAAAGTAGAAGGGGAACTAACTAGGGACAGGGGACAAGGGACAGGAGTGACTTCAGAAGTGAGAGGATATGCTGGCTACTTTGTATCAATTTGACAAGACTTCCTGGGGGTCTAGAGATGAAATGCAGGCCCTCCACCCGTGTACTTTACTGACTGACTTCTTCCCGGCTCAAGATAATTCTTATCACACCTTAAAAAGAAATTCTTTCTGGTTTGGAAGGCTATGCTTAATATGTACAAGATTCAAGGTTTGGTTCCCAGACTAAAAAAAGAAGCCTTGTATTATCTGATCTGCTTCATATCCCAATGCTGGAACTGAGTTACACATTCTTTGTTGCAGCTGGTTTGTTAGCATTTAGAATCCAAACAAAGCCCACACATCTCCCCTGGTTGCTGTGTCTCTCACGTCTCCTAGTCGCTAAGTAATCTCCTTCATTCTGTTTTTCTTGGCATTCATTTATTAAAGAGGAGGCTTGCAGGCCCTTGCAGGCACTGGCTGACTGTATCCTGTGATGATGCCTACACCTCCCACCCTGCTCTTTATTTCCTGTTGTCACAGTTACTTGTCTCCTTGCTGCACAAAATACCTGACAATATCAATTTACAGGTTGAAATTTGGAGGTCATTTGCACTGTAAGCATAATAGTCGCATGTCAATTTTTATCTGAAGGTTTACTTTGGGTCACAGTTGTAGGGTACAGTAAGGACATGAGGTGGCTGGTCACATTGCATCTGCAGTAGGGCAGGAAGGAGATGGATACTGGTGTTCATCTAGCTTTCTCTTTTTATTCAGTCGAAGACACCAGACCATGGGATGGTAAGTCCACATGCAGGGTGGGTCTTCCTGCCTTAATTAATCCAATCTAGAAACTTCTTTATGGGCATGGCCAGAGTCCTCCTAGGCGATTCTAGGTCCTGTCAAGTTAACAGTTGATGTTAATGATCACATGTATAAATTGATAGTATGTCTCAAAGCATGGCCACATGCAAATTTATTTTTTACAAAAACATGTTATGCAATGAACGTCATTCCCGTTGGTCTCTCTCTGTGTGATGTTCAGAGTGTCATTCAATCCATCCATTCTCAATTCTCATCCTCATGACCATTCCTCAAAGTTATTTTCTCATTCTATTATTTCTTTTACATGTGATAGTTGGGCATTTTTTAAAATTTCATCTTAAAAGTGTAATCTTTATGAGAAAACTGGATAAAATGCCTACTCATTGTCATTTCTTCTCACTTTTTCAAAGTAATGAGTTGTTGCCCAGGCAACCTCTGAAGGTAGCATGTATTTATTTTCAGTATCACCTCTAACTAGTGAATTTAAACTAGCCTACCTGTTTACACTGAAGCCATTTCTTTAGTGTCTCAGATAATCTCCCTTCTGCCAGTGAGGGCCCCTTGTCTAGGCCTCCGTGTCCTTGACATATCTCAAGCCGCTTGGATCATTTTCTTGTGGCAAATGGTCCAGGCTCATCCTGTTTATGTCATCCTGAGACCTGGAACTGGCCCCTTCTCCAAGGGGTCTTTGTTCAATGGAATGAGACACAATCTTTAGACACCATTGATCCTGACACCAGCTGTCAGTGTTCCTGTTTTCTGCAGTGGACAAAGCTAAGGAATTTGAATTAAAATTTAAAAAATAATCAATGAATCATAGGTTCATTCTGTCACTTCTAGCTTGTTTTTAAGGTTATAGAGGGCTGTTTGTTTTAAATTATTATTATTATTACTATTTTGTGTATATGAATGTTTTGTTTGAAATCTATATTTGTACACCATATGTGCAGATTGTACATGTGTTAAAATATCTCTGATTTGATTTTTATATCTATAACTTATCTCTCTGCTACTAAAAAAAATTGGTTCCCTGATGACTTAAATAAAATTATTTGCCTTATACTGTATCCATTATATTTATATATGCACATATGTACATATATATGTATTTAAAATAATACCAATATTATAATAACACCAATAATAATAATAATGCCAATTAGTAGCAATACTGAATTCATTTTAAAATTTATTTTTGTTCTTTTGTCTATATATCCAATATTTACAGCCAAAATATCAGAGTTTAAAGATCCATTCATTTTTATTTTGCGTGTGTATTTTGCCTGTATGTATGTCTATGTACCATATGTGTGTCTGGTCCCCATGGAGGCCAGAAGAGGGTATTGGATCCCCTGGGACTGAAGTCATAGATGGTTGTGAGGAAACATGTTGGTGCAGAGGATAAAAGCCAGACCCTCTGAAGGAGCAGCAAGCACTTTTAACTGCAGAGCATCTTCCCAGCCCCCAAATATTGGATTTTAAAAATCAGCTAATTTAACATTTTCTATGCCCTTCATGTGTCAAGAAGGCCTGTCATTAGAATTCTTTACACTCTTAATTTTAATGGTTTAAGACAGTAAATGTTACATTTATCATTGACTTACTTTGTTTCTTTGAGGAGGGCTCTCACTGTGAAGCCCACGCTAGGTCAAGCCTCCCGAGTACTCCTGCCTTTGGCTCCTAAGTGCTGGAATTACAGCTGCAAGCCATCACACCTGACTTTAGATTTGAGAATTTGGTTTTCTCTTACCACCCTCTAAAACATTTACATGGTAGCAAAATAAAAACAGTCAAGCAAGATAAGAGAACCATTATGAGGTAAATGCAGGTCCCTGGGGCTTCAGGATGAAGAGAGATTCAATGACATTTTACACCATGTGTCTGCAGGAATAAGAAAATCTTTATGTTAGTGTCTCTGGGACTATTATCCCAACCAGGAAATTAGCACTTCTCCCTCATTCCCCAGTGTCTCTAAAGCCCAGAGCTCTGTGTTCAGTCTCTCTGTGGTTGCCAACTTGTTCTTTCCCGGTGGTTTATGCAAATTGAGGGAGGATGGTTGTATTTGTTATGAATTCTGAATTTATTTTTATCTTGCCACAGTTCCCCTATAACCAGCTTTTATTTTTCCCCCATGACATTGGCTTTCTGGTTTATTTTGCTCCTGCTGGCTCCTGGTCACCCTGCCTTACATGGGCTATACATTCGTTCTCCCTGTGGTCTCCCCCAGAGCCCCTTGCCGTAGGGGACCACACCAGTTCTGGTGGCATCTTCTGGATTTGACAGGGACCACACCAGTTCTCCTGGCGGCATCTTCTGGATTTGTCTGACTGATTCCTCATGCTCTTGCTGTGCTTATGCCTTCAACCGTCTTCTAGAAGTTGAAGGTTAGATATGAATGGTGGATTAGATGCAGTTAAACTCTTTCAGGGGGAAGCCTAGGGAATGATGATTTTGCTTGAGTAACAGGAAATGCTTTTGTGTGACATCAATTTGAGGTCACTAGAGAGGCAGGATTGGGGACGTTCCTTCATTGCATTTAATGAGAGAGTTCAGTATGAGTTTTCTGGTAGATCCTGGTGTTTCTTCTCTTTTCTTAGTCTGCTCCTCTTCTGGGTGCTTCCTGGAATGGAAGAGATTGGGTTTGTTACTCAAGAGCTTGTGGTTGCATCAGCTCAGGCCTCTTCCACCCTCAGATTCCACCATCTTGATTCACATGCCCAATGCCTCTGACGACTTCCAAGATCCATCTTTGAGGTCATTTAGATGAGATACACTTTAATGTAGGAGACAGTAAAACAAAGAGGCAAAATGTAGGTTAAGGATCCTGTCCCCTGACAAGATGCACCTCCTTTCTGTCTGGCTATAGTCAGTTCTCCCTGTCAGACTCAACCATCCATGAGAACTGTTCTTGGTGCCTATGTTTACAGTTTTATTGTAGTGACAGAATATAAAGTTGTATGAAAGAGTCAGTATATCAGATGAGGTGGGGGAGGGTCCAGATGTAAGGTTTGTGGTCATGGAAGGTGTACTCTTAGAGGCATGGATGGTGAGATCCCCTCCAAGGGGCCTCCAAGAGGTGTGTATGACAGCTACTTCTGGACAATCAGGGATGCCTGCTTAAGTCTCTAAGGTCCAGAGTTTTTATCCAGGCTTCATCCCTTATGCCTACAAGGCTGACCTTTGATTTCAGGCTTCTACTTGAAGGCTCAGTCCATGCCTTTAACCTCTACTTCCTCTGAAGGTCAGAGGTTCTATTGTGTGCTTCAAAGTGTCAGCCATAAGTCACATTAGACAGTTTGGTGGCCTCATCCTCACAGGCAATCAAAGAGTGACCTAAGGATGTTGGAGGGGCCTTGACTTAATTTCCCAAATACAGAGGCCAAATGCCCAACCTCTCTTGAGTTTATTCTTCAGTATGAAGGTTCATTTGCTTTGGAACAGCTCCCAAAGGATACTCACCAGCTCCTGTAACCTCAGCAACTCACTGGACTCCTCTCTAGGCCTCAGTTTCTTCTCCTGATAGTGAATTGATGGAGCCAATAAGTCCTGAGATTTCCTGACTTTGAAATTCTTTATTGTAAGTTACACACCATTGGCTAGCAGCCTCCCAGTTGACCAAACCCCCAGCCCTGATCTTGATTTCCTGTAGAGAAGGAAGATGCTCCTGAACCATTCTGTAATCTCTTTTTATCCCTGGGTTTGTGTGGAGCCCAGTGCTCTGTCATCCACCTCTCTTTTTATTTCCCTGTGGTCTCTACATTATAACCACATAGCTTTTGTGCAGTGGTGTAATATTGATTGATTGGATGATGAGTCCCTCTGTAGATGACAGGCTGGGGAGCTGTCGGGTAAAGTGATGTCCTGAAGGTTTCTGCACAGGGTTGTGAAATCACAAAAGAACATTCACCAAGATGGCACCCCTTATAAGTAGAAAGAAGATTAGATCTTTAGGGATCCAGAAACCAAGTACTGGGGTGAGGGGCTGAACTGAGTTAAGATGGAAGGCATGACATTCAATAAGCCTGAGAAGGACCACAGGAACTGACAAGCTAGTGTGGGCTCCAGGCAACTTCAAGAAGGTTCCACATAACAGACAGTCACGAGCAATGGAAGGCTTAGGAGTCCTCCTCAAGCCTGGTCATCAAGCAGCCTATGTCTACTTGGCTTGTACATCACCCATTCTCCAGAATCCATGTCTCGTCAATGTGTGTGTTGGAACCATATCTGGGATATTTTTGGATGTCAGAGACAGTTATGCAAATCTTTTTGATCAACTCTTTGTAGTGTGCTTTAAAAAGGGAAGAAGAACCAGGAAGTTCCTAACAGCATTCCCTGTCACCTCTGAGTCACCAGACTAGCTCTTGGCAGTGTGTCCACATATGGTTCTAAAGTTTGCCCCCTAGCCTCTGTGGAGACATATTAGACCTTGGAGAACATTTCTGTGGCACATCAACACCAACCGTGAGTTCCTGTCCCTTCGGGCTCATGAGATAATCCGTTCTCATGAGATATCCATTCAAGAGCATACATCACATTTGTTATAGTTTCATTTTTCAAAACGATCCTTAAGTGTTTGCTTTCTGAAGACTAGGGTATCTGTCTTTAAGGAATCCAATTAACAGTTGGCCAAGTTTCCTTATGATGTATTCTGTGTATGTCCTGATTTGTCTGTCCATTTGTTTGTTTGACATAAGGTCTCATGAAGCTCAGCCTGGCTTTGAACCCACTATGAAGCTGAGGTTGACCTTGAACTCCTGATGCTTCTGCCTCCAGCTCCTTAGCACTTAGATTACAGGCATGGGCTATCATCATGCTTGATTTACGTGGTGCTGGAATCAAACCCAGGGCATTCTGGGAAAGCTTACTACCACCTGAATTATATGTTTAGTACCCCCATTTTAAACTTATTTGTTTTGTGTACATGTCAGTGGGGGAAGGGGTGCATGAACGCATTTGGTGCACAGAGGACAACTTTTGGAAATTAGTTCTCTCTTTCCACCATATGGGTCCCAGGGATCGACTCCAGTCCTCAGGATTGGCAGCAGATGTGCTTACCCGGACTAAGTCACCTCACCAACCCTGCTTCTCCCTGCCTTTAAAAGTAATTAATACAGCTGGGGCAGACATGGTCACACATGCCTTTAATTCCAGCCCTCCAGAGACAAAGGAAGGCAGATCTTTGTCAATTTGAGGCTAGCTTAGTCATAGCTAGGCTGTGTAATGTGTCCCTGTTTTCAAAACAAAAAAAAAGAATTAACAACGACATATTTTGAAAGGGTCACTGACAGGTTGGTTATGAGAGGAATAGGAGTTAGCTGCTAATCTGGCCCTGAGATTGTTGACCTACCTGCTTGCAAAGAAATTTTGTATTGGGGCTTCACTAGCCTTTGCAGTGGTAACAAGTAAAAACAAGAACAACAACAACAAACAAACAAACAAAAAAACCCAACAACAACCAACCAACAATAAACAAAAACCCCACAGTGAAATGCCTCTAATGTGTGGCTGTGTCTGCTCCACTCTTGGCTTCTACATCATCAAACACACCTCATCTCCTGGATTCTCAAGCTGCCTTCCTGTCTTTGATGTATTTCAAGAGCCTTTTATTATTATCACTGGGACCCTTTTCAAGGCTCCCCTGGGTTTCTGATGGCCCATACAAGTCTTGTTTATTCCGGCGGCATCAACGTTTGAGGCTCACTGTCTCTCTGGTGGGGCCTTCTCAGCTTCTGCCTCTGACTAAGAGAGATGGTTGAGAATTGCCATTGTCTGTGGATTTGAAGAACAGAGGTCCACATGTGTCCTCTCTTCATTTACCTTTATGGTTCTAAAGATTCCTTTAGTCAAGGAGGGCTGCCAACTTAATGTTATCTCAGTCACACTAATGTCTCTTATATGACCATACGTGTGCTCTAGTATGTATATATGCATGTGTTGGCATGAATGTGAAGGCCAGAATTCAATCCCAAGTGTCATTCCTCAGATGCTGTCTACCTTGTCTTTTTTGAAACAAGGTCTCTCAACCGGTAGGTAAGGCTGGCTAGCCAGTGAGCTTGTTCCTACTTCCCCAGCTCTGAGATCATAAACACACATTACCAAGCCCAGTTTTTTATTTGGTCTTGTTCTGACTTTTTTCTGTGGTTTCTGGGAATGGTCCTTTTGCTTCCCAGTCTTTTTTTTTTTTTTTGGTTTTGGTTTTTCGAGACTGCGTTTCTCTGTGTAGGCCTGGCTGGCCTCGAACTCAGAAATCCGCCTGCCTCTGCCTCCCAAGTGCTGGGATTAAAGGCGTGCGCCACCACTGCCCCGCCAAAACTTTTTTTTTTCCCCATGAGACTCGGGCGGAGTCGCACAGGAGGACTGGGATTCAGAGAGAGAGAAAGAGAGAGAGAGAGAGAGAGAGAGAGAGAGAGAGAGAGAGAGAGAGAGAGAGAGAGAAGAAGAAGAAGAAGAAGAAGAAGAAGAGGAGGAGGAGGAGGAGGAGGAGGAGGAGGAGGAGGAGGAGGAGGAGGAGGAGGAGGAGGAGGAGGGGGGGAGGAGGAGGAGGAGGAGGAGGAGGGGGGAGGGGGAGAGGGGGGAGGGGGAGGGAGGGAGGGAGGGAGGGAGAGAGAGAGAGAGAGAGAGAGAGAGAGAGAGAGAGAGAGAGACCGCGCCCTCTGCAGGCGGCCGCCTTAGCCGCTGCGCCACCGCTCGTTCACTTGCTTCCCAGTCTTAATGATATAGTTTTTAATCTTCTTAACAATGTGGCTAACTAGTAATCTTATCCCCCTTTGACAGATTAAGAGACTGAGTTTCAGATAAAGAAACACATGAAGCATCTCGCATTTGGAGTATAGCCATGCTGTGGTGCGAGCCAGGGCTCCGCACCCCCAGACCACCCTTTCTCTGTGCTTCGAGCTAGCCTGTGTTGGTTTAGTTGGTAAATAAGTTGCAGCCCAGCGTGCCTTGAAAGATCTCCGGGATAACCCGGAGAATGTACATAGCTTTGTTCTGTTTCAGGTGCACAACTTAGGGAAGCCTTAGTTGCTGCATTTAAAAATCAGAGACTGCTGGGAGCTGGAAAGACTGCTCAGCAGTTAGAGTAAGCAAGTGCTCTTGCAGAGGACCCAAGATTCCTAGAACCTACATGACAGCTCACCATCTGTAATTCCAGTTCCAGGAGATCTAACAATTTCTTCTGGCCTAAAAGAGCACCAGGCACATATGTGGTACATAAATGCAGGCCAATGTTCATATACATAAAATAAAAACATAATTTTTTAAAGTAGGGACTACTAAGTTAGAAGAACATAAGAAAGGTTAATAAGGAATTAAATATCCCTCTAAATTATTCAAAAATGATGTGAACTATCTTTTAGTAACATCAAAGAGAATTTTATATATAGCAAGAAGCCAACTGAGGATTTAAACTTGATCTTTAGACTAAACAGCCGGCTCAATGAAACCAGAAATTTCCTGTTTATTGGACTGATCAAGGTGAACCTTGCCACAGAGCCACTTTCTTGGCAGACTTGAAACTGCTGTATGTCTGATCGCATTAATTTGCTGGGTACTTGGGATTAGGGGAAAGTAGCACTGTTAACTGTTATCTTAGGCACACTTTGCACAGCATGCTAGCACACTCTCTGTATTATCTGCTCAAGAGGCAGCAGGGCTGTGTGTCAGTACTTTAATGTAATAGAACGTATTTGAGGGTTTATATTCTAGTGTGGTTTCAAGGTCTGAGAGAGGATCCGTCTCTCCTCTATCCCAGAACTTCCTAGGTACCCAACAGAAAGGCATGTCATATCTGACTAATGTCAGTCTCAGGACTTTCAGGCTTTCAGGAAAGGAATCTGAACAGAATCATTGGAGAGGGCTGTCCAGAATCTTCTTTTGATGTGGTTTTCCATTCTTGCAAAGTTATCTAGGCTTCTAATCACAGTAATGCAACTGTATTTGTTTGTTCCAACTGTGTGTAAGATAATATTTCTGACAGATTTGCTTAAATCGGTATATACCAGTAAAGACTCAAGAGCCGTCAAAAATGTGATCGGAGGTAGCTCAGTAGATAAAGTACCTTTGGAGCAAGCAGGGACTGAGTTTGGGTCCCCAGCACCCATAAAGAGGTGCATGGTCACACACATCTGTAACCTTAACAATGGGCACAGGGAATAGGTGGACCCCCAGGGCTCACACACACACACACACACACACACACACACACACACACATGTCCCTCCTGGCTAACATTTCCTATCTCAATTATTTGATTTTAGAATCTTTTCTAACATAGACTCCATTCAGTGACACCCATAAGTCCCTAAAACTCTTAATACTGTCATCTCACCATTGTCAACACAGCTTACATGCTCCGATGCCTTGGGTGGAGTAGGGATGGCTCAGTAGTCTAGAACACTCGATGCTCTTCCTCTTCCAGAACACCTGGCTTCATTTCCCAGGAACCACATCAAGTGGTTCACAATTACCTGTAACCCCAGCTCAGGGAATCGGATGCCCTCTTCTGGCCTCTGAGACCACCTGTACACATGTGGCATACACATACACAAATAAATAAAAATAAAAACAAATATTTTTTGATCTACATTAAGGAGGGAAAAAAGATTCCCCAGGAGGCCCCAAGCTCATCTTTAGCTAAAGACATAACATTCTTGTCACCTCAGCAAGAAGAAGGGCCTCAGCCCTGTAGTGCTGGGGACAAAACATATGTGTGGTTACCACTTCACCTTACCTTACCTTTCCTAAAACACAGACACAAAGTACACCTCATTGGCATTCATCCAGTGACCTGCAGGGAGGCAGCAGCTATGGAGAAACAGTACAGAGGGATTTTGGAGACCCAGGATGGAGAGGGTCTCCCAGCAACACGAAGGCAGAAGTGTTTTCACACTTGCTAGAGTAACTTAAGGGAACTAGAAACATGTTGCTTCATAAGCAAGCAGTGGCCTGACTCACAAAACGGTGGCAGTCCCCTGAATCCAATTATTAACAAACATTATAAATGGCTAAAGTGTCGATTTCTACAGCTAACACACAAGCATTGTATTGTTTGGATTGGTATTTCCTGTGACGTCTGTCTCGACTTTGATTTTTGAATTGCCAGGCTGATCTCCTGTCGGCTGGAAACAAACTCGGGTACTAGTTAAGAGTTCCCAGTCTAGAAATGGCTCTTGGAGGTTAGAACCCTGAGGATCAGAGAAGAATCTGGAACATGGTAATTATTTAAATACTCTGAGGGCTCTGCTAGGTTGTCAGAGTTAAGGATCACTGATGAGTTTTATTTTATGTGTGTGAGCACACTGTAGCTGTCTTCAGACACACCAGAAGAGGGCATCAGATGGTTGTGAGCCACCATGTGGTTGCTCGGAATTGAACTTGGGACCTCTGGAAGAGCAGTCAGTGCTCTTAACCACTGAGCCATCTCTCCAGCCCTCTTTACTGCTTTTTTTTTTTTTTCCCCAATTGTGCTCACCTATTGTGCTTCTGTGTATGTGCATGTGCACCGCAGCAAGTGTGGAGAGGTCAGAAGACAATGGTAAGAGTCAGTTTTCTTCTTCCACCGAGTGTCCCAGAGAGTGAACTCAGGTCACCAGGCTTCGCAACAAATGCCTTACCTGCTGAGCCCTCTTGCCAGCCCCCATGGTCCTAATTTATAAAGGAAAAAATTTTTTTCTAGCATTGGGAATCAAATCCGGGGCCTTTGGCATCTGTGCAGGCTAGTTTTATGTCAACTTGATGTGAGCTAGAGTCATCTGAGGAAAGGGAACCCAAACTGAGAAATTGCTTTCATAAGATCAGGCTGCAAGTATGCCTATAGGGCATTTTCTTAATTAGTGATTGCAGGAGGGCCTGGCCCACTGTAGATGCTGCCATCCTTGGGCAGGTGGTCCTGGGCTCTGTAAGAAAGCAGGCTGAGCAAGCCATGGAGAGCAAGTCAGTAAGCAGCACTCCTCCATGGTCTCTGCATCAGCTCCTGCCTCCAGGTTCCTGTCCAGTTTCTATTCCTGTTCTCTGTTCCTTCAGTGATGAACAACCATGTGAAGTCATAAGCCAAATAAACCCTTTCTTCCCAGGTTGCTTTTGGTTACAGTGTTTATCACAGCAATAGCAACCCTAACTAGGACAGCATGTGAGGCGAGCATCCGCCCACTAAGCTACATCCCTAGCACTCAGTTGGTTTGTTGGTTTGATTGTTTTTTTGAGACAAAGTCTTGTTATACATCCCAGGCTCTCAGAGAATTTGATCCTCCTGCAGCAGGCCTAGGGCTAAGATTACAAACATGCGCAAACATTCCTGCATGAGCTTTTGTTGTTTTCTGCTCTTTCTCCCTGGAAGTCAAGCAAAATGATGGAATTAAGCACGGTTGTCAGTAAGCACAGGCAAAACCAATCGCTATGACTACTGTGAGCTGCAGAGTGAGCTGTGATGGATGTAGGTGTGCTGTAGCATGCCTGATGTCTTCATGGGCTTCTCAGTTTAGATAGGGCTTTCCCCTCCCAAGCAGGCCAGTACAAATATGGTTAGAGATACTGTAAGCATCAATAGTTATGGAAGATTCCATTATTGTGCCATTATTTTAAGCACATTACCGGCTGTGATCAATAAAATGTCCCTTTAAGTGCCTATAAACTGAAACCAAGAAACGAGCATTCAGATCAATGTTTAGCCAGAGCTAATTATTTTAAATTGCTTAGAAAAGAAATCACAGCTCCTGAGAATATGGATGTCCTATTTTTGGGCCTGACATACTTATTTTAATACATGAAAAGAGTTACTTGCTCTCCGTTACAATTCTGCTGTTTTGTTTCAAACAATGATACAGACCTTGGTGAGGTCTGGGAGACAGTTCAGTCCTCGAAGATGCTTCGATCCCCAGAACCCATAGAACCACAAGAAGGAGAAAACAATACCCTCAAATTGCCCTCTGACTTCTGAGTCCCACATGAACACCATGGCATGAGCCTCCCCCCCCCCCCGACCCTCAATGTAAAAATATATTTTAGGAAACACAGTATCTTGTGTCTGGTCACACTATTAAACAAGAGCACTGTTGTGAGATAGACTTTTATGATTCTGCTAGGATTGCTGTGCTTTTCTGTCTTGAGGCCTATTCTAAGTAATTATGAATACAGAAGTGCAAACTTAACAGAAATCTGATTAGTCATGGTGATATATAAAAAAGTTGAATAGTAGTGTAATAAAAGTGATGAATATTCATTCTCATTGTGGGGTGATTCTTCCTGTTGGAGGGGGATTTTTTTTTAATATATAAAATACATAGTTAATTGCCTGTCTCAAAAACAAAAATGTAAGGGCCAGACATTGTGGTAAGCCCTCTGTAACCCAGGCATGGGAATGAGTAGGAGAGAGGCAGCTAGAGCTTGGGAGCCAGCCAGCCTATCCAGTCAGTCGTAAGCTGTGGGTTTAAAGACACTGTCTCAAAAAAAAAAAAAAAAAAAATGGAAAATAATGGAAATGACATTCTGACATCATCTTCTGACTTCCACACACATGTGCACAAATTTGCATAAGTAACACCACACACACACACACAGTCACACAAACACACACACACACACACCATAAAATATAAGCATTGAGAAAATCATAGGAGCTTGAGAGTTGGCCCCATGGTTAAGAGTGTGTACTATTCTCACAGACCCAAGTTCAGTTCCCAGCACTCATGTTGGGCAACTCTTAACTACCTGTTAACTTCAGCTTTAGGGGAATCTGATGCCCTCTTCTGGCCACCATTGCCACTGCATTCACATGCATACACCCGCACAACCACACATATACATAGTTAAGAATAAAATAATTCTTAAAAGAAAGAAAGAAAGAAAGAAAGAAAGAAAGAAAGAAAGAAAGAAAGAAAGAAAAGATGGAAGGAATCACATTACGACCAGCACTGGGTTTGTAGCTCATCCATAGAGCAATTGCCTAGCATGCATGAAACTTGGAATTCAATGCTCAGCACTATAAAAGCTTAATGAGAAATCACAGCAGAAGGGAAAAGAATCATTTATATATAGCAGCCTCCTAGCAAGTCTGTGCCAGTTATTTTGTCAACTGGCACAAGCCAGAGTCATCTGGAAAGAGCAACCTTAACTAAAAAGATGCTTCCCTCAGATTGTCTGTAGGCATGTCTATGGGACATTTTCTTGATTAATGATTGATGTGGAAGGGACCAGCTCACTGAATGGTGCCACCCCTGGGCAGGTAGTTCTGAGATATATAAGAAAGCAAACTGAACAAGCCCTGGAGAGCAAGCCAATAAAAGCACTCGTCTGTGGTCTCTGCTTGAGCTCCTGCCTCCAGGCACCTCTAGATAATTTGTTATAAACCAAATAAACTTTATCCTCCCTAAGTTGCTTTTTGTAGTGACATTTTATCACAGCAAGAGAGCAACCTAGGACCAAGTAATATCTTTTCCAGTTGTCCTTTCTTTTTCTTACACTGTTTTCACATTGGATAACAATGTTGGTAAAACCTGTTGTAGATACATTGTTGCTGTTGAACCCTAGCTGCATGGTTTTCTATTATTTCGTAATTATTTTAACTGTTTCTGTGATGTTAGACTTGATGGTTGTAACATTACACTTCCTTTTCCTAAAGTTCTTCAGTGTTTACACTTTTACAACTTAATAAAGCAAGTCATAAAACAGAGTGTCTGTGAGGCCAACTACAGCTGGGACAAAATCACATACAGCTGGGAAGGAGGTAGTTACCAGAGGCTCCCTGGGATCCAGGTGAAGATTCAATGACCCTCAGACTTCTTCTATACAGGAACCAACACTTAACCAGGCAGGCTCTTTGGAGGCTGCTTGTAAGTAGTCATAGTAGCTCTGATAATGGTGGCTGTTATACAATTGGTAACGTTTATTGACATCAACTAGACTGAGTTTCATAGAACATATAAAATATGGTCCTCCAATTTCTTGACCACCGGGAGCTGTCCTTTTATAGATATGGGTTTCTTTAACAAACTTTATTCTGGCAACACCAAGGCTACCCACAGAAAGACGAGACTTCAGATGGAATCAAGCATGTTTTGAATTGAGGTCATTATGAATTCAGGGGAATTTTGAGGGAAGAATGGGGATTTTTGGAGAGCAGACTATTAACAAAAGACTATTGCTGTGCAGTCAGGCCACCCAGCGGAAGGTAGTCTTTGTTTCTCAGGATGTGATTAGTATTACCTCATCATTTAATTTTAGCATTTCTAAAATAAGGAAACTTGCATCAAATCAAGGCAGAGGCAGAAGCCTGAGTGCCCAGTTTTGCATATATTTATATATACTTATGTATACACACACACAAAAGTAACATAGCATAACAAAAAGGGTAAAAAAAAATATCTGAAACAAACAGCTCTCCCATTGTTGCCTTACCTTGATCAAAATCTCTGCAAATATTTTGGAAAAAAAATGGGGTTTTCTGTGTTTGGAATTGAATCTCAGGCCTCATGCACCTTACCTCTGAGCTATACCTTCAAAAACCACATTTGCTGGAGGTGGTGCTTCCTGTATGCCTATAATTCCAGCACTGAGGCAGGAGGATTTTGAGCTCAAGGCCAGACCCCAATCTCAACAATAAAAATCAAATTATAATTATGTTCTGCCTATAGAGTGGTGTAGGAGGAACTAAGGTGGGAGGAGTAAGGGAGGCAGAGGAGAAGGAAGAGGAGGAGCTAAGAGAGAGATGGAGACAGAGAGAGAAAGAGAGAGACATGGAGGCTGATGTTCGCTTGTCTGTAGCAGTCAAAGGTAGTTGGTATATCTAGGTTGGGTATTGGGTTACACCTCTGATTGTAAGGGTATCTTGTTATTGATCATTACTAAATATCAGTTTGGATAATCTAAGCATTAGACTCTCATCTGTACCGAGTGTCTCCTGGGTGGCAGGGCTGGTGTCTCTGGCTGGCCATTTCTAGCTGCGGCATGCACGTGGCCTCTGGCCATGCAACATGGCAACTGAGCTAGGCAGAGACACTGCAGCTTAGATAGTCGGCTAACCAGTGGCCACTATTTTAAAATATTTACTACAACAGAGTGGAATATGTCAGGTAAAATTACTTCATAGCCTCCATTTTTCTGTTTAAAAAAATGTATATGGATGTCACTGGTCACTTCTGGACAATTCCATCCTTCTGATATTTATAGTTTCCTAATGGTGCTTTCTGTGATTGGACAATTAAAAAACTCAACTATCCATCTTCTGCACAATGGCAATGATAAATGTTGTGTCTATGCCATGCTTCCAGGGTCAGAGGAGTGAGCTGGTCCAGCTGTGATCCACCTTTGTCAAATAGCATCATGCTCCCTCTCTCCCCACCACACATACCTGAGTTCCTTTCTTCCTGGTTTCTCTGCAATTTGTTCATTTGGAGACAGTGGATGAAGGAGGTTAGCATGGATCATTTCATAGATGAGTGTTTGTCTTTCTTTCCTTAGTGGTGAAAGTGGTGCTGGAAAGACAGTTGCTGCCAAGTACATCATGAGCTATGTCTCCAGAGTGTCTGGAGGAGGTCCCAAGGTCCAGGTGAGTCTGTGGTGTAGTCAGGAGCTTCATTTGTAGATTTGACCTGGTGGGCATGGTGTTGTACACCTTTGGTCTGTTTGTAGCTTTGAAAAGAATTTATTTTGTACATCAAAGTTTGTGGAACCTAAATACATAAAAGGTGCAAAGAAATTGTATGTTGCAGTAATGACATGTATAATAATGAGCTCATACAAATCAATCAAAAAGGCCATGGTTCAAATGGAGAATGAGAATCATGAAAGACAGTTCAAATGAAAGAAAGTATAAGCTGTTCATCAAACCTGAAAAGCAGAGAAATTTTTATTTAAACTACATCAAAACTGGGACTGGAGATCTAGCTCAGTTGGAAGAGTGCTCCCTGAGTTCACAAAACCTGTTCCATGCCCAGCACCATGTAAATCAGGCAAGAAGGTGCACATCTGTAATCCTAGCATGTAGAGATAGAAACAGGAAGATTGGAAGTTCAAGGCCATTCTTGGCTACACAGCAATTTCAAGGCTAGCAAGGCTAGCCTGTTGAGTCTCTTTCAACAAAGCAAGCAAACAAAACCCCACTATATTATTATTATTAATCATTGTTATTATTATACCTATCAGATTGTCAGCGCTCCTGTTCTTATAAACATTGCTGGGAAAATGTTGCCAGACAGTTGCTTGTGTTACTGATAGGAACATTAAATAGCACAAGTCTATAGTGGCTATCTCAGTAAAATCTAGGAAATTACGCCACTTCTTCTTCTTCTTCTCCTCCTCCTCCTCCTCCTTCTCCTCCTCTTCCTCCTCCTCCTTCTCCTTCTTCTTCTCCTTTTCCTTCTACTTCTCCTCCTCTTCCTCCTCCTCCTTCTCCTCCTTCCTCATCATCTTCTTCCTCCTCTTCCTCCTTTTCCTCCTCCTCCTCCTCATTCTCCTCCTCTTCCTCTTCCCCTTCTTCCTCTTCTTCTCTTTCATCTTCTTCCTCTTCCTCCTCCTCCTTTTCTTCTTTTTCTATGTCTTTGTTTTCATCTTTGTTTTTGAGATAGCTATCTTACTAAGTTGCCAAGGATAGCCTTAAACTTCTGAACTTCCTCAGATTATAGGACTGCATCACCACACCCAGGTTTTTTGGTGCTGGGTATGGAACCCATCGTATAGCAGGGCCCTAGGATGCTGGGTAAGCACTTTGCCAGTTGAGCTATAGCCTGAACCTCACTTAAGGGTTTAAGTTGATCTCTTGAGCTGGGCATGTAGCTCAATGTTAGGAAGCTTCTCTGGCTGGACATGAATACTTCCCTAGTGTGCACAAAGGCCAAGGTTTCCTCCCCAACATAAGCTAAATGTAGTGATTACACAAATGTATCTTAGCACTGAGGAAATGGAGGCAAAGAATTCAGGGTAGAGTGGTTGAGGCCAGTCTGGGCTATGTGAGACTGTCTTTTAAAAATTAATAAAAGGGAGGAAAGCAAGAATGCATGCCTGCCATGCCTGAATCAGTTGTCTTGAGTTTGTTTAATCCCAGCAATAGCCTGTTGTTGTTGAACAATAACAACAACAGGCTATTCTTTTTAAGGGAAAGACTTCAAGATCTTTCCTTCCTGACTCCCTGAGAGAAACTGAGTATCATTTCTAGTTTGCAAACAGAAGGCTAAAAGGAATAGCAAAGATTCACAAACTCCAAATTCACTTTACAGAAAAATACAAAGTTTATATACAGCCCTGGGTTATAAAGGAGAGAGGCAGCTTAGGTATGGACCTATGTCTGATTGGGTGGGGAGAATGACCCAGAGTCTGCCTCTGTGCTAGTGACCATCACTCCCTGTGAAACGGGGTGCGCCCCTCAAGCCGTGTGGCATTCTGTCTGCTGGGATGTTCATTCGAGGGCCATAGGAATATATGGCTTGTTCCCATAGTCAGTTTTAGCACCTTCATCTAGTCCCATTTGCCATGTCCTATGACCCAGCAGCCAAACTGCAGACGGTTAATGTTGATTTTTCTCTTCCTGTTTTCCTTTGAGGACATTGATCCAGAACTCTTGGCTTCAAATTAGTCAGTAGCTCAAGAGCACAAGCCAGGAGACTTGTTATTTCTGGAACACATTTAACCATAGCATGTGAATAATTAGACGTACAAGGAGTGAGTCACTGTCCAAAGGCCTCTCTGCAGCACAGCCCCTATCAGCTGAGAGGCCTCATGTCTGTGATGTGTTTTGCACACTTTTAAGTCTGGCACCGGACTGGAGTGTTCACACTAAATTTTTCTCCTGTTGTTGGCTGGTAGCTGTGTCTCATGATCTGGCATTGTTCCTGACTGCCGTGAGTGTGAATTCATGCTAGAAGATGCAGTGACACAGAGTTGCTTTAAGGGAGTTGGTTCACTCCTTCCACATGTGGGTCCTGAAGATCAGACTGGCCTTGGCTGCAAAGCTCTCTGGGAGCAGGAGTTGCTTTGAAATGCAGATTCCTGGACCCTGCCCCTGATCTACTAAACCTACCTCTGCATTTTAGCAAAACACACTGCCATCCCCAGGTGATTGGTGCACAGTTGAAGTTGGAGATGCACTAGATCATGTCTCTATAGATGTTTGGGAAGGAGAAGATGGTTTGTTGCCATCTCCATAAGTCTTGCCTCTACTGTTGCAAGCAGAACAGTTGGGGAGGATGCAAGAGAATGCAAGATGCAAAAAGACTTCTTCATGCTTCTCTTTCCTCCTCCCTGTGATCACCAACACTCCCAGATGTGCAGGAGGGAGTCACAGGAGGAGAATGGAAACCTAATCCTGTACTGTGTAGATTCTGGGTTCCTGGTAGCACCTCAGCTTTGGGATCCTGTTTCAAACCAAGAGGGGTTGGGAAACCTGGTTATACAAGTAGGCTTAGGTCTGTGGCCATTCATGAATAAATTATCATCAGGAACAGTATAGCTCAGTTGATTGTGTACTTGACTAGCAGGCACAAAGCCTTGGCTTTTTAATTTTTTTTTTTACATTTGTTTGTTTGTTTATTTTGGTTTTTTGAGACAGGGTTTCTCTGTGTAGCCCTGGCTGTCCTGGAACTCAATCTGTAGACTAGGCTGGCCTCGAACTCAGAAATCCACCTGCCTCTGCCTCCCAGGTGCTGGGATTAAAGGCATGTGCCACCACTGCCCGGCTTGGAATGTGTATCTTTAATCTCAGCACTTAGAAGACAGGGGCAGATCTATCTCTCTGAGTTTAAGGCCAGCCTGCTCTACACAGTGAGATCCAGGCCAAACAGGACTATATTGTAAAATCCTATCTCAATAAAACAAGATAAAACCAAAATGAACTCTCCAGAAATGCCCCAGGACACATACATGGCTGCATCTTCTTACCTTTTAATACTCAGAAATGAGGACTTTGGGGGAAAGTTGACTTTGACATCACGGGCTAAGCATCATTGTTTTCCTAACCCCCTTCTCGTCTGCTGCAATAGCACGTCAAGGACATCATCCTTCAGTCCAACCCACTCCTGGAGGCCTTCGGGAATGCCAAGACAGTCCGCAACAACAACTCCAGCCGATTTGTAAGTGTCCTGATTCTCAGAGCGCTTCCCGTATCCCAAGAAACGGGCTTTTCTATCTCTCTTTTGTCTTCTAAGCAATGCACCCTTAGACAGAAATTATTTTTGTGCTTTGGACATAAACAAGACAATTTCAGAAATGGCTCCTTCCTTGAGTTACGTTAGTAAGGAAGACTACAGTTGATGAAGGGGGTTGCCCTGGTCTTGGAGGAAGTGTGCAGGCTTCCTGGAGGAAAGAAATGAGAAGATTAGGGGAAGCCTGAGAGGCAGGCCTGCTTGTGGGGATGTGCTCTGTGGAGCTGGGTCTGAAGAGAGCACACCTGCACTGAGGGAACACCTGGGACACTCTTCCTCCCCTAGGCCTCTGCCTGCCTCACCTCTGGATTTCTGAATTTGCTTGCTGAATGCTTCCAGAATGAAGAGCCACTGGTCATGGTGCCTCCTGACTCCATGCACCCAGGCTTAGAACAAAGTCACCCTTGCAGCACTGCAAATGTCTTTCTTAAATGTCTCCGACTAAAAAGTCTTGGCAGTGGGGTTCTGAAACGTGACCACTGTAAAAGGCCAAAGGTGTTTTACAAAAACAAATGCCTATAGATTTAGTGTCCTGTTTCAACCGTACAGTCTGGCACCCAGGCAAGAGCCATCTGTGAGGCTGATAGTGGACTGTTTCAAGATAAGTAGTGGGTGGGAATTTCAAAGAAAAACGGTTTCTTTTTCACTTAAAAAAAAAAAAAAGCATTTACACTGGGTGATAGGTGGTGGTATATGCTTTTAATCCTAGCACTCAGCAGCAGATAGATTTCTGTGAGTTGGAGGCCAGCCTGGAGTATAGAAGAGAGTTCCAGGACAACCAAGGTGAGGTGGAGAATCCCTATCTTGAAAAAACAAACAAACAAACAAACAAGCAAGCAAGCAAAAAAACAGAAGAAGTATTTAATCCTTTTTCTTTTGAGGCAATTTCCCTCTATAGTCCAGGCTAGCCTTAAATTTCCTATGTAGTCTAGGATAACCTGTCTCTGTCTCCCATGTACTAAGATCGCTGATGTACACTACCATGTAGTCATGGGCTTTAGCTTTTTTCAGAAAGGAAGGTTTTATTTCTAAGAGAAGTCTCCCTATGATCCCAGGTAGTTCTTGTTGAGTTTGCTGATGGCTGTCTATGAGACCTGCTCACGCTCCTCACTGTCTGGGGAAAATCCAGTTTATTTTCTTCCTTGTTTGTCTTAGTGTTTTTCAGCTCAGTACTTTTTTCTGACCTTTCTAGATACTGACAGAAGAAAGACACTGAGAATGAATTTTCCACATGACCTTTCTGCCTCTAATTATCATTCTTAACCTGCCTTGCAAAAATAGACATGTCAGCTTTAACCCTTGAGCTGCCCACCCACATTCTTCTTCCTAAAACAGCAGGAAAAACATCGTTATGACTTCCTTTGCCTTTTTCTGTTATAAGGTGGTTTTGTTTTGTTTTTTTTTTTTTAATTCTGAGAGGATAACTCAGTTGATGTTTAGACATAGCAAAGGGCCAGCATTTATAACCATATAGCCCTGATAGAAAAGGGGGGAAATATAGGTTTTCTCTGTGTCATGCTCAATGACATCAAAAAGGGAAATCAATCTCTCTCTCTCTCTCTCTCTCTCTCTCTCTCTCTCTCTCTCGCTTTCGTTCTCTCTCTCTCTCTCTCTCTCTCTCTCTCTCTCTGTGTGTGTGTGTGTGTGTGTGTGTGTGGATGTGCTTGATAGCATCAAATGACACTCTCACTAATTATTTAAAAAATGTAAGTCTAAAGCCAAATGCCATTTTCTCTGTCTTAGATAGGCAAGTATGATAGAAAATGATAATAACCAAGATGCCATTGGTTGAAGATTGATACATCCTTCAAAAACAATGTAGCAACCTTGGTGCTATATAGTTTCCTGTCCCATTCTTCAGACAAACACAGATGGCCAGAGAATAAGTGAGGGCTGTAGTCTCCTTATTTAGTCTGGCCATAGGGATTGATCCTCTGAATGTAAGCCCGTGGGACTGGAAAGCTTTCTGGTATTGTTTGAGGAAAGTAAAGAAGTCTAGCTCAGGGCTGGAGATAATCCAGAATGTCTTCCATTAATGAATTTCCTTCAATTATACCCTGTATTCAAAGTCTGCTTGGAGCACTGTGTTTTTGGTTACCGGGTGTTAAAGGAAATTGCTAATTTTCTTGCAGGGAAAATACTTTGAAATCCAGTTCAGTCCAGGTGGGGAACCAGACGGTGGCAAGATCTCCAACTTCCTTCTGGAAAAGTCCAGAGTGGTGATGAGGAACCCAGGAGAACGGAGCTTCCACATATTCTACCAGGTTTTTCCTCCATAGCTTTTCCTTCTCTGTATTAAAAAACAGGACTGGGAAGGCCAATGAGATGGCTCAGAGGAAACAGGCACTTGGAGCCAACACTGAGTCCAATTCCTGGGACTGTGTGGCAAAAGAGAGAACCAATCCCCCGAGGCTGTCTTCTGATCCCCCAGCCAACAGGAGAATAATCACACGATTTTTTTTTCCCATACCACCCTCAGATTCATTCATTAATCGAACCAGCCCAGAAAGACGCCTCTGCGCTCTGTGCAAGTGTACAGAGGGGCATGAGAATATCCCTGTCCCCAAGAAGTGTTGAGTTCTAATTAGGGTAATGAGGCAAATTCCCCCAAAGTTAAATCCTTAAATGGTTGACAAACTTCAAAACAGAAGTAGGAGTGTTTGTTTGATTATTTGCCAAATTTGTGTGGGAAGAGTTAGAGCCTGAGAAGTCAGAGAGATTAAGTAAGGGTGCACCCTAGGCAGAGATGGGAAGAGAGGTTGAGCCAGGAAGTCAGGTGATAGGAACAAAGTGTCTAGGGCAGATACCCACAACTAGTACACTATTAGATGAGAGTGGTCCCACAGGCTCAGGACCCTCAGAGCAAGCGCAGCCAGCCCCTGCTCAGACCCCCAGAACCCAGACTGAGTCCCGGTCAGAACACAGGGCAAGATGCCTTTAAAAAAATGGTTTAGATTTATTTATTTTATGTGTATAAGTGCTTTACCTGCTGTATGTCCATGTTCCACCTGCATGCCTAATGTCCATGGAGCTCATAAGAATGTCAGATCCCCTAGAACTGGAGTTAAAGATGGTGTGAGCCGCCGTGTGGCTGCTGGGATCTGAACCCAAGAGTTCTGTAAGAGCAGTACGAGCTCTTAACCACTGAGCCATCTCTCCAGCTCGAGATGCTTATAAGTTGCATTTCAGGCTTTAACAGTCATCCAGTTCAGTTGTTATATTTTGCTGTTGTTGTTGTCCAGTCTTGGAGAGCTAACCCATTGCCTCCTATATGCCGGGCAAGCAAACATTCTACCACAGAGCCATTTCCTCAATCCTCTTTTTACTTCTTTCATTTTGAGACAGTCTCCAAATTGCCTGGCTGGCCTTGAACTCACTTGGTAGCCCAGGCAAGCCTCACACATGTGGTCCTCTACCTCAGCCTCCGAGTAGCTGAGATCGAAGGCGTGTTCCTCTAGGTCTTGACAATTTGTCTACTTAGGAAAATGTTTCTAGGTATATAGAAATGTAATCCACAGCAAGAAACACCCAGGAGGGGTTTCTCTTTGACTTGGTTTTTGTTCTAAGATTTCTAGGTTAATTTATGGGAGAAGCTTACAGTTGGTCTCTCAGCTAAACAGGCATCTTCAGTGATGGCAACCAATTCTTTCAGTACCTATTTGTTGAAAAGCACACAGATGACAAAAGGCTTCTAGGAGATTAGTGATATTTATATTCACAAAGAGTGCTTGCCTAGCATGCACAAAACCTCAGATCCAATCCCCAGCACAGAATACACTGGGCTCTCTGGTTGTTCAGCTACTCCACCGTTGCTGAGGTAAAACACCATGACCAAGGTAACTTATGGAATTAGAGTCCTGGGTAGAGACAACATGGCAGCAGGTGGCAGGTATGATGGCAAAGAGCTCTCATCTTGAACTGTAAGCCTGAAGCAAACCAAGGATACTCAGTAGATCAAGAGGTTTCTGAACACCAGAGAAAGAATGCATGGCCATTCTGAACTCCACATCCTGGGATGAGAAGTGTAGAACACCTAAGGTGTGGCAGGAATCCAGTGGCTGTGGTCTATTTTGTATTCAGCCTTTGCACGGGGTCACAAGTACAGCATACAGTTCTCTTACTGATAGGAAGAAAGATGATCTCTCTCAGGCCTTATCAGAGTTAAGAACTGGAAGTTGGGTTGTAAAGATGGCTGGATAGTTAAGTCCTCTTCCAGAGGACCCATGTGGAACTCACCGTCATCGATCTATAACTCAGTTTCAGCGGATCTGACACCCTCGCCTGGCCTCCGCAGGCACTAGGTGTGGATGTGGTAGACATACATATATCAGGCAACAGCTATACACATTGAAACAACAACAGAAACTGGAGCTTGCAGGCTGATCTAGGGCTAAGGTACCTACAACCCTGGATGATATTTACAAACTTCCTCAGGATCAGGAGGCTAGAATCACTGAGAGTTCTTGATTACGAGCTTAGAAAGTTTTCCCCACCTGGGCCCAGGAATGGTGGTCCCCAAAACCACAAGATGGTTTGTGGACCATGTCCAGACACATCCTGTGTACTCTCATGGCAGCTCATCGAGGGTGCCTCTCCAGAGCAGAAGCAAAGCCTTGGTATCACCAGCATGGACTACTATTACTACCTGAGCCTCTCAGGCTCTTACAAGGTTGATGACATTGATGACAAGCGGGATTTCCAGGAAACCCTGGTAAGTGTGGGTACCGGGCTAGCCTGTCTCCTCTCTCCTGCCTGAGTGTCAACTGATGTAGAGGACAGGAAAGATCAACAAAGCAGACAGCAGTGTAACCTGCCCCCTCAGCCACTGTAAGCATTTCTGAAAATCTGCATTCAGCACCTTGGAGAGCCATGCAGGCACGTGGGTATGTGTGTGTGCGCGCGCACACGCACGCACGGACACACGCGCGCGCAAACATGCACACGCACACACAACACACATACACACACACACACACACACACACACACACACACACCACTTTTTCCTGAGGAGCACATAATGGTTTGAGATGAGTAAAAAGCAAATTCATCAATAGCCTCCAGCAAGAGTGTTCCAATAAACAGGCTGATCCGATTGAGGGGATGAGTTTAGCATGCTTGTTTGCTGAGCAGCCAAAACTTGACGAGAGCTTCCTGAGAAAGGCCACAAGCCAGTTTATGGTTTTAACTGACCATAAACAGTATTCGGGGATGGAAAGATGGCTCAGCAGTTAAGAGTGCTTGCAGTTCTTGCAGAGAACCCATGTTCAGTTTCCAGCACCCACATACGGCAGCTCACACCTCCAGGAGAGCTAATGTTCTTTTCTGGTATCTGTGGGTACCTGCACACATGTAGCATACACTCTCACACAGACACATAAAGGTAAAAATTTCAAACTAAATCTAAATAGGTTTGGTCAGGTATAAGGGTACGAATTCCTTTAACCCCTTCCAGGATAGCCAGGGCTACATAGTGAGACCCTGTCTTGTAAAACCCAAACAAATAAACCCCCCAAAATAAAACACAATGAAAAGTTCAAAAACACTTGAGTTATATTTGTTTTATCTCCTTCTCTTTTCTGTTTCTGAACTTGGAAGTCAGAAGACAACCACTGTGCTCACACAGCTCCGGCCCCACTGTGTACACGCTACAGTCTAGGTTACAACACGAGATTTTTGAGGGTTTGTGACCTGCGCGAAATAACCTAAATCTTCCAGTTTAGAGCATTCTGGAGGTAGACCTGTCATCTATTTGTCCTTCAAAGTCAGCACTGACATTGTCCTTTGAGTCAACAACAAGCTCAGGCCTGTTCATCTCCTGAGAACTGAGGGGACCCAGAATGAGCATCAGAGAGTCAGTGTGAGGGGAGTGGTGTCTTGCTCAGCAGTGTCGGGATGTTAAGACAGATGAGTCCTAGGTCCTAAGACTGCCCAGCCACAGCCTTAAGGAGCAGGGAAAAACCTGTGGACGAAGGGCTCAGCCTGACCCAGGGTGTTCTCTTAAGTTACAGAAATCCAAGACTCAGTCATTTTACTTAATGGACTCAAAAACTTGGCGGTTCAATGGCCTATAGGTTCTGAAGATTTGGAAAGATGGTTTTGCTAATAAAGTCTATCCCTCTACCTCCCCACAAAGGGGACGATCACTTAAGACCCCTTGGGGTGGTTGAAAATAGAGTGGGAGTGTCCTTGGGGAGGGTTGGCAGCCAGAACAAATGTGGGACAGGACAGACCTGGAAGCCTGTGCCCAGATTCCTGTCCCCTGAGTGTCTTTCCTCTGGGAGGTCCTCTAAGGTCTAGGGTGTTCCTAGACAGCGCATTGTATTTAAAAACAGACTCTCCCTTCCAGCAGGGCTTCTAAGAGCATATGAAGGCTAGAGAGATAGCTCTAGCAGCAAAGTGCTTGCCACATAAGCTTGAGCCCCTGAGTTTTATTCCCAAAACCCATGACAAGAAGAAGAGGAAGTGGAAGAAGGAAGAGGATGAGGAAGAAGAGGAGGGGTGGAGGAGAAGGAGGAAGAAGAAGAGAAGGATGAAGAGGGGGAAGAAGAAAGGGAGGAGGTGGTGGAGGAGAAGGAGAAGGAGGAAGAGGGGGCATACATGGCAGCATACACTGTAATTCCTGCTCTGGGGAGGCAGAGCCAGGAGGATCCCTGGGGCTTTTTGATCAGCTGGTCTAGACAAATCAGAGAGCTCCACATTTATCAAATAAATAAACATGGAAGTCCAACGAGGAAGACACACCTAATATCACCCTCTGACCTTCACATACTCATGTACCTACATAAACACCAGCATGTACACACACTCATGCACACACACACACATAGAAGGTGGGTGACTACCTGGCTCATTCATCACCTTGTTTGATGAAGACTTCTCGTCATCATTGCAGGCAAAGCTCCACACTAGCTGTAGGACCCACTCTGTGCCTTGTCTGTCACCTGCTTACACAGTGAGCCACCACCCTGGCTGGCTAACTGTCCCCTCTCTTCCAGCACGCCATGAATGTGATTGGGATCTTCTCAGAAGAGCAGACTCTCGTGTTGCAGATTGTGGCTGGAATTCTCCACTTGGGAAACATCAGCTTCAAAGAAGTGGGCAACTATGCCGCCGTGGAGAGTGAAGAATGTGAGTAGCTCTGCCTGGGCTATGGAGGGAGGCCCACCCCTGCCTACCCCTTTGATTGACCTAGATTGCTAGTGAGGTGCATGGGTAAGAAACGGAAAAGTCATGTGTCCTAAAGAACAAAATGGCTTCAGGAGAGAGTAGATCTCTTTCATGCACCTGCCCTTTCTCCCCCTTCCTTCCTTCCCCTTCCTTCCCCTCCCCTTTCCTCTCCTGTTTTGTCTTATCTCACCTCCACTCACCGTCTCCTCCACTCACCGTCTCTACCTGACTTAAAGAATTATTTCTATTCATCACTGACCTTGGAGAAACCTGGTAGAATTGAACTTTGAATTAGACCTGCTCTAACAATAAACTAGAATAGTAAACATCTGGTTTAATATTATTATTTTAGTGTGGGGGTGCACATATGTGCCACGACGTCTATATGGAAGTCCAAGGACAGCTTATGGGAAATGGTTCTCTCTTCTGCCATGTGTGTCCTGGGAATGGAAATCAAGTCATCGGGGCCGTCAGAGCCAAATGAGCCATCACAGGGGCTCTTCATCTAGTTTCAAAGATAAAGGCACACGCTAATCATGAGTCACTTGGCGACACCCTTTCCTCTATCTGGCCTTTATGATGAATAGGTGCATGAATGTCCTGACAGGCAAGGGACAGTACATATAATGTGGAATGCTCACATCACAAATGTGCAGTTCCACAGAACTGATTTAGATTAGATTTTTTTAGACACAGAGAAATGACCTTTGACCATTGGGTTAATAGTTCTGGTGACCGCATCTGGACCAGCCACATCCTTAAGACACAAATGGTCATTTTTATTCTTTCAGAGGAAACTATAACCTTACAGTATCCTCCCTACAGTTTCACTGGTCCCTTCTGCTTGTGATCTACCACAAACCCTATGGGGGCATGTGACCCCAATCTTCCAGGCATCAGTGGCACTCCAGGCCATGCTGAGAACACGCACCCACTCTAGCCACCCAGGAAGGCATTTTTGCCCTCTCAGCATTCTTTGGGGATAATTTTAGATGCTGGGTAATAAATAGTATCCCACTCACTGCTGACACTGCAGTGGGGAGATTTCCATTCCAAATAAGGATCCTTTTTTATGTTTTTGTTTTCTTTTCTCATAAAAGAGGGAAGTTCTGCTAACATCTGACGTCTATCTTTATCTGATAAAGACAAATTATATTTAACAAGGGAGGGTCCAGAAAACAATAAAATGCAGAGTGTGCATGAAGCTTAGGAGTATGACCTACTCAAAATGATAACTCTGCCTGTAGACTCCCTGGACTTCACCCTTGACATGAAACAAATGCACCTGTGTGCCTACAAGGCCACATGGCATTAGCAGTTCTTCGGATGATGGTGTCTATGGAAGGAGTCAGTATTTCTCTGCCTCCCTGAGAAGCAAAACCCTCACTGCCTCCTTGTACTTGAGTACCAATTCAAGACCCTGACCCTGCAATCTTGTCCCTGAATCCTCCAGCCAACAAGGAGCTCAAAGAGTTTTACAGAGAAGTACACAGCCCTAGCTATCATTTCTTCCCAGTTCTGGGTTGTTCATTTGGTCATCCGGTAACATGGTCAACTGGGTGCCTGTTTGTGCCTTTGCCAGCAGCTGCCTCCCCTTCCCAGTGGTCACCATGGTTCCCAGAGATGAGACTTTCAGAGTTACCAGGCGTACATTCTTTCTCCTACTTTCAGACTATAGGGAGAATTTTTATCACCATGCTCTACAGTTGTTTTTCCAGGCAGCATTGTATCTGGGGGATTATTCTGTATCCATTTCTTTTCTTATAGCTACATAATACCCTGTTGCTTGGCTTTGGGTTATTCAACCATCATCTGTTGCTAAGCATTAAGATGTCTTCCGGGGTGTAGACTTCAGTTGGTACTCAACATGTGTAAACCTTGGGTTTGATCCCCATTGCCACATAGACAGGGCAGGGTAGAGCACCCTTGTGATTCTAGCACTCAAGTATAAGCAGAGTGAATAAATAACCTTGGTTCATTCCATCTTTCTTATGTCTGAGTATATTTTTAGAATAAATTTATCAGGGAAAGGTTTATAAAAGCTATCCATACTTTTTTTTTTTTTTTATAATTAAAGACAGAAGCTTTTCCTAGATATTGAAGGAGAGGTCTAAAATCCTGTTCAAACTGGCTCACTAAAGTAAGCTAGCTGTCTATTTGACCTGAGACTAATGGGAGCACAAAATTTCCTTTGTATTGCTGAAAAGCCAATCAAACCTTAACTGAGACGCTTGTGTACTTTTCCATATCAAGATAGTAAAACCATGTACTTTGCCTCAACAAGTATTACCTGAATGTGATTAATATCAAATCAACTCAAGAACTTTGTTGAGTGAAAAGCATACTACTTTAAAGCCACCGAGGAGTTAAAGTGTATAGGACACTGAACTCTGCCCTTTGGTGAACGAATTAGAAAGTATCACCAAAACCTGATAAGATCATATTTATTTTATCTTGGCCTACCATCGTGTAGCCGAGGCTGCCCCAAACTTGGCATGTAGCCAAGGATGACATTGAACTTTTGATTTCCTGTGTCTGCCTTCCAAGTGGCAAGGTTACAGGTATACACCACTGTTATAGAAAAAAAAAAAAAAAAAAAAAAAAAAAAAAAAAAAAAAAAAACACCCTCTCAGTGAGCAAGCACAACACAGCTTAGAGATGGAGGAAGGAAGGCTTCTGACTTAATTGCCTAGCAACTGAGGCTAATGTCCAAATAACAGTCACCCTTGAACAGAAGATTTTCTGACATCTATACATACCTTAGGCTCATGCATTCCACGAACACTGTCATCTTTAAGTCTCTTCCTGGTCCAGCCCAATTTATACTTCAAACAATCTAAGCAGAGACAAAAAAAAAAAAAAAAAAAAAAAAAAAAAACCCTGCAAATTTGGCCAATAGGAGATTTACCCACCAAAGGGGTTGCATATCCCCAGAATTATTTTAAGTACAGCAAGGATGTTCCTTTTCAAAGGGTTGTTACCCAGGGTCATCTTGCCCACCTGGCAGAATTATGTTTTTCCTAATAAGAGCACGGGGTATTCAGTGGCACATGAAGACCTAATACTGATTGTCACCCTGTGTTGCCCCCTTGAGTGGTAAGTCTTTGGGGGTGGGAACCAGGGCCTATTGGCTGGTTGTTGAAAGTCTCCTTGGTCAAGAGAATGGAGCCTAATGCTGGCCAGTCCTGATGAGTGAATATATGCATCCCATCGTCCTAGCATCCTTCATCTCTAACTGGCCTGCTTAGCAGACTACTTATCTTTGGGGTATTTTGGAGGCAGCACTCCTTTAGCTAAGTTCCATTTGTGTGATTTAATGTTCCCTAAGCAAAGATATTATTAGTAAATCCTTTATAACAGCAACTTTATTACACGGAGGTTATTCTACATTAACCACCACAGTTGCGTTATGTGATGCTGGGGTTGGGACCTGGCCTTTCTGCATGCTGAGCCAAGCTCTCTATTGAGTTACATCCTCAAACCTGCCACTTCTTTTGACTGTGTGAAAAATGAATTTTATTTTTCTACATCCTTTTGACTTTTCTGTCTTCCTCATATAATATTCCAATTTAAGTAGGAAACTTATGTTGAATCCCTCATTGAACATTAAATCTTCCTTCATCAACGTAACGTGTTGAAATATTCTCCTACCACGTTCTTCCTGGTCTATATGACTGAATAACCCCACTGGTCTTACACCAGCATTTATGATTAATCCTTGCTTCTTGCCTCTCCTTCCCCAAGCCTATGGGCCTCTGTGCTCAAGTTCTTCCCCAGCCTCGGCCCCACTCACACACCCTCATGGAAATTCACAGCCTGGAGGAAGTCAAGCTAAGCAAAACTATAATTTCAGCACCAGGGCAGCCGCAGGAGAAAATACGAGGCCATAAAACCTTGTGTTTGAAAAACATGGCATGGATTTGGTCCAAACCAAGTGCTGTATTTCCTCTCTAGTCTGCTTAGCTCTCTCCCTAAGCTTGTGGCTCTGGCTCTTGGCCACACTCCATGCCTTGTTTCTGGAGATCCTGCAGCCCCTTAGATCCACCCTCTTCTACTGGAGAGCTACAGGATGAGAAAGGAGAGCACATGTCCAGTCACTCCCTTCTGGTTGTGTCTCAGAGGTCTCATCTCAGCCTTGTTTGGTTTTCTTAGCTAAGGCCATAAAGATAGCAGCTTGAACTGTTTACAGACAGCTCATTCGTTTCCACTATTGGCATGGTTAAGGCTTGGGGAGAATCACACGCTTACAGAACAGACACGTTGGGCCAACTATTCGTTGTATAACGCTGTTCACTGTAAAAAGCCCGAGTGAATATGCTCCCCCACTTTTTTTTTTTTTTAATGGAATCTCAATAAAGAGCCCAGGATATAGATTTGACCTTGAAGGTCCCCTGCCTCAGCCTCATGAGTAACTGGAATCCAGGTGTGCACTACCATGCTCAACTACTATAATTGTGTGTGTGTGTGTGTACGTACGCACACGGGTGCACATGTAGAGGCCAGAGGTCAACTCTAGGACTCCCCTGTTAGGCTTGGCAGATTGCTCCAGGCAACTGCTTGTCTCTGGCTCTGAAGCTCTGAGATTACAAGTGTACATCACCATCTCTGGCTTTTCTATACGGGTTCTGGGGATTAAACTCAGGTCCTCAAGCTTGTGCGGCAAGAACTTTACCACCTCAGCTTTTCTTCATCCCTTCCATAAACTGTTGATGAAAAGCCACGGCGTCTAGTGAGATACATCCTCCTTGATGTTGGTGGGAAAGGCTGATTTAATATCTGATAGTTGATGAATGTTTTCCTGGTGATTTGTGGATATCCTCTCTCCTTATTTTGTACGAAAGAAGAATTTGCTTCTAGGAGATAACCATTGGGAAAAATCAATGCCTGAGAGATAATTTTTTTTTTTTAAATAAAATCAGTGCCTCGGGCTCTTTGAGAGCCTCATGTGCATGTGGTGTTGGCTTTTTTGGAAAGACACATTCATTGACTGACTCTAAGAAGTTAAGTGCTGAGAAGTGTCAGTCAGTTAAATCTTAACACTCTTTGCAATCTGAGATCAGTCTTGATTGGGTGGCTGGTGGTGTGTTCTCACTGTTAAAGGATACTTTGGGGATCTTGTTTGGGTGTTAAATGTTTGTTTATTTGTTTGTTTGTTTTTGAGATGGAATCCCACTGTTTAGCCCAGGTTGGCTTTGAAATTGTAATCTTCTTGCCTCCACTTTTTTAAGTGTTGGGGTGATTGGTGTGTGCCACAAAAGTGGTATCATCCACAAGATCTTAACACACTCCTTTTGGGGGGAGAGAGAGAGAGAGAGAGAGAGAGAGAGAGAGAGAGACTCTTATCCAAGTTCATATTTTTCACCTGTATCTATAAAATCCTTCATTCACGTGCAAGAATGGTGTTATTTATCCGGATATGAACATTCTGACCAGAGATCAAGGGAATCCCATTTGTCTCAATAGCTTTCCTCTTGGCAGGTCCTGTGGCCTGAAACAACTTCCAGCATTCTTGGGAGCCTTTAGTTTTCTATTTGAAGACCCTCAAATTCCCCTGTACATGCTGTGCGGCAGTATGAGTGACTTTGATACCAACAACACAATCCCCTGTTCGAATGCCACCTCCCGAGGACGCTCCCTGCGATGTGTCTGTTAAAACCTTCTGGGGTGGGAAATGGCAGTTGGTGAAGTACTCACCATACAAGTATAAGGACCTCAGTTCAGTCCACAGAACCCAACTAAAAAAGTGTCCTGTCACCCAAGCACTGGAGAGAGGCAGTGACCTGAGGATCCCTGGGCTCTGCTGGTCAACCAGCATGGCAAATCACTGAGCTTCAACTTCAGTAAGAGGCCTTGTCTTACAGAATAAGCTGGAGAGTGGCCAGGGAAGTCATCTGTCATCGACCTCTGACCTCTGGTCTCTACTTGCATGTATGTGCAGACCCATGGAAACTCATAAATGCATACAGGCAAGCCTTCTGAAGCCCTTTGCCTCCCGATTCCCATTCTACGACACTGTTCCTCAGTGTATCGAAATCTAGCCCAGTCTTTTAATCTTAGCTTTCAGCTGTAGTGGATACTTAGCTACACAACATAGACCACATCCCAGCCATGCCTCTGCCTCCCAGCCTGTTCCCTTAGCACACACCACTCCCCTTCCCATGTCTGTTCAAATCCTACCCTTCTCAGTCTGCCCAGTCCAGGTCAACCCCTTTCGATTACCCCAGAAATACCCCAGAATAGCTTCCTGTTGTAAATGTTCTAGGATTTCATAGTCTGTTTGGATGCACTCTGCCTTTCAGGAGGTTTCTTTGTTTGATAACATTCCCAGATTGTCTTCAAGGTTTACTACTTACTTACTATCTTTTCCTCATTTTCTATGTGTTATAATCCCTTTCAGTGTAAGCATTTAGCCAGTAGGGGATTGTAGGGCTTAGTAGGTCCGTGATAACAGGGGAAGTAAATGAGACCATGGAAACACTGCACCAAAATAAGAAAACATTACCCAAAGCCAGGGAAATGTTTGTTGATCGAGTTCCTGTTGATGTTTTTGCCTTGAGCATGGAGAAGTGTTCATTTTCAGTATCTCAGTGTGATCTCAGTCAGTGGCCAGTGGGAGGTTGTGAGGAGGACTGGCCTGCATCCTTCTCAGAGCACTAAGTGACTGGAAGTCTCAGTCACCATAGGGGTTGATTTGCATAATAGAACAACTGGGAAAACAAATGGGGGATGTGCATGACACATGGAGTTTGTCATCTCTAGGCTGGCTTCAAACTACAAAGATCCACCTACCTCCATGTCCCAAGTGCTGGGATTAAAGATGGGCTTCACCACCGCCAACCAGGTGATAAGTCACCTCCAATGGAGCAGAAGTTTTAGAAGTTAATGTTGGTACCCGTGTCTGCCCATGCATGCACAAGGGCTTCCAGGTGCTTGGGAGATAATGGTTACAATTCTGAAAGACAATCCTGTTTTACCTTTCACAGTTTTGGCTTTTCCTGCGTATCTGCTGGGTATAAACCAAGACCGGTTAAAAGAGAAGCTGACGAGCCGGCAGATGGACAGTAAGTGGGGAGGAAAGTCAGAGTCCATCCATGTGACCCTCAACGTGGAGCAGGCCTGCTACACCAGGGACGCGCTCGCCAAGGCCCTGCACGCACGAGTCTTTGATTTCTTGGTAGACGTAAGTAAACAGGAGCAGACACAGACAAAGCTTCAAGTTTTACATTGAAGGGATGCAATGACTAAGAGTTTGTCCTCATGCCTGCCTCTATGCCCTGTGTATTGTCTCCCTGCCCCCCACCCCCCACTCTGCTTCTGGTGAATCTTGAACTCACCTCCTACATATTCACAGCAAGACCCAGTAGCTAAAACCAACACAGTAACAGGAGATAGTCAGTAACTCCAGGACTAGAGGTAGAGGAAGCCTGTGGTCCAGGGCCATTCTTGATTTCTGTGTGTAAAGGCTTTGGAATGTTATATTTGGCAATAAGTAATAACACAGTTAATCTGTGGCAAGTGGCTCCACACATGAAGTGATAAGCATACACATCTTGCATTTCACTCAAACACAGTACAAGTTGCAATACTGATGGAGAGCAATTCTCCAGGCTGGCCTGGTGCCGGGGGCATGCTATCAGGTAAAGTCTTGACGTGCTGTTGGTTAGAGGTCTCTGTTCATAGCTGTGTGGACCTCATCTTATGGCAGCCTGATGTCCTGATGATTGGCAGCTGATTTTCCCCAGAGCCAGTGATCTAAGACATGTGAGCAACAGGCCATGAGCTTCTGTTTTGTTTTTAGGATTTATTTATTTTATTTATATGAGTATACTGTAGCTGTCTTCAGACACATCAGAAGAGGACGTCGGATCCCATTACAGATGGTTGTGAGCCACCATGTGGTTGCTGGGAATTGAACTCAGGACTTCTGGAAGAGCAGTGCTCTTAACTGCTGAGCCATCTCTCCAGCCCAGACCATGAGTGTTTTATGTTCCAATCTTAGACTTAATTATTATCCCTTTGACACATTGATCTGAGCAAGCCACTGAGAAAGCCGTGGGAATGGGGCTGTGCCTTTCAATGGGGGAAACGTCAAAGGTTTGGGATAGCTACATAGTGAGAGATGGTGTTTTGTTTGATTGGTATTTTTTTGTTGTTTCCTTTTGTTTGTTTTGAGACAGTATCTATGTAGTCTAGGATAGCCACAAACTCACTATGTAGTCTAGGATAGCCACAAATTCACTATGTAGTCTAGGATAGCCACAAGCACGATCTATAGCTGAGCACAACCTCTGACTTTTGATTTTCCTGCGTCCGCCCCGAGTGTTGATACAGGAATGTACCACCATGCCTAGTTCATGCCGCGCTGGTGACCAGGGCTTCATGCATCTTAAGCAAACACTCTACCAACTGGACCACAACCCACTTGATGTTGGTTGCAGTTTTGAATTAACTCTGATACTTATAGGTGCAGCATAACCATACACGTCTTTATATGTGAATACGATTACTTTGTTTGTTTTTCAGACAGGGGTTTCTCTGTGTAGCCCTGACTGTCCTAGAACTCACTTTGTAAACCAGGCTGGCTTCAAACTCAGAGATCTACCTGCCTCTGCCTCTTGAGTACTGGGATTAAAGGTGTGTGCCACCATTGGCCAGCACACACACATACACACACACACACACACACAGAGAGAGAGAGAGAGAGAGAGAGAGAGAGAGAGAGAGAGAGAGAGAGAGAGAGATCAGGAGATCTGGAGATCAGGAGACAGCTTGCATAAGTTATCTCTCTCCTACTGTGTGGGCCACAGGGATTGAATTCAGGTTGGCAGCAAGCATCTTTTCCCACTGAGGCCTCTGGAAGCATACTGTAGAGATGTATAATTTATATTCTGTCAGGGAAAGCCAGCAGTGGAAATCTGGGTTAGCTAGTGCTGCCTTTAATGTTAGAATAACAGACACTTGTCTTCACTCTGTTCCACATACTAAAGTATTTCAGAGAAAAAAAGATAGCATTTAATTTCTCTAACAATCCTGAAGATTAGATATTATGTTGGTTTACAAGATAAATGGAAGAAGGTACGAAGAGGTTAAGAAACTGGCCAGAGCCGGCAGTGGTGGCTCACGCCTTTAATCCCAGCACTTGGGAGGCAGAGGCAGGCGGATTTCTGAGTTCAAGGCCAGCCTGGTCTACAGAATGAGTTCCAGGACAGCCAGGGCTATAAAGAGAAACCCTGTCTCAAAAAACCAAAAAGAAAAGAAACTGGCCAGAGTTCTGGCACCTGCGTGGCTATGCTAGGGGAACCTAGATTCCTGGGTGTTCTGCTTTTTTGTTTCTCTGTGTTTAAACAGGAAACCCGGGCAGATTCTAGCCAAAAACAGCAGCCACCATGGGGTCCCAGGAATCTGTGCCCAAATCCAGCCATACCACCCAAAAAATTCAGGCAGGGTTGGGGAGGTAGATAGGTCAGGACCCTACCCCACACACTGCTTTTGATTATTGGAGGGCCTGGATTCTTTGGGAACTTCAGAGCCAGGAGTTATCCATACCCCTCATTTATTGAGAGAGGAGTCTTGGTGGGATTGTTGATGGATGACCAAAGCTGAGCGACAAGCAAATGGCCTGGGGCTTCTTTTGTATCCGCTCAGGGTATATAGTAAATGTGGTGATTGCCATGTGACTGACATTAATTTAATTTGACCTAATATTAACTAGACTGTGCTATATATATGTGTGTATGTGTGTATGTATATGTGTATGCATGCATGTTATGTGTGTGTGCTGTGCTATGTAAATATATGTACGCTGTATGTATGTATGTGTCCTGTGTCATGTATATGTGCATATGCTGTATGTAATGTGCAGTATGCATATATGCATATATATGTATATATACACACATATATATACATATATGTATATATATACACACATATACATACATATCTATACATATATATGTGTGTGTATATATATATGCTGTGCTGTATGTCCTTACTCACTAGCTCACAAGAGGCTGTTATTTTCTTTGCCCAGGAAATACCCCAAAGCACAGTATCTCCCAACTCCAGGAATGTTTCCTTTGTTATCTGCCCCCCAGCCCATGCTGCACCCATCCTGCTGGTTTCGAGTCTCTTCCATTGGATCATGAGGCCTCTTCTCTCAGAGATCTAGAGCACAGACTCAGGCATTGTGTGGCTTCAGTTTAAACCTAAGCCTTGTTTCTTATCCAGTATGTTCTTGGGCATCCATCTAGGAAGTGGGGGTATGATGGCCTACCTGCCACTGTGAGAGCCATGATCAACCCTATTGCAAGGGGCTAGCAAGCTGGCTCAACTAGTAAAGGCACTTGCCACCAAGCCTGGCAGCCTGAGTTTAATCCCCAGGACCCACATAGAGAACCAACTCCCACAAATTATCTTTTGTCTTCCACAGGCATGCTGTGGCATGCAAGTGCATGAGCACACACATGCACACATGCACACATACATACATACATACATACACACCACCAGCACCAGCAACCCATAAAATAAATAAATCTAAAAATATTTTAAAATAAGCAATTACTTTTGTAGCGGGAAGATGATGCAGCTGGTAAAATCCATGCTGACTAATCATGAGGACCTGTGTTCAGCATCCATGTAAAAACTACCCATGGTAGTTCATATCTGTCATCCCACTACCAGGGAGGCAGAGACGGGGTTGCTGGGGCTTGCTGTTCAGGCCCTCTAGATAAAATATTCAGTGAGAAACTCTGTTTTAAAAACTAAGGAAAAGGGGCTGAGGAGATGACTCAGTGGGTAAGAGCACTTGCTGCAAAAATAAGAAGACCTGAGTTCAAATCCCCAGCACCCCCACAAAAGCCAGGGATGGCTGCTTATGCTTGTTACCTAGTGCTGGGGGGGTAGAGACAAGCAAATCCCTGTAGCTCTCTGAACAGCCATTGTAGCTGAAAAACCACCGAGCTGCAGGCTCATTGAGAAACCTCTGCAAAAACTAGAGAGCGATAGAAGAAGACACCTGATATCTTCTGGCCTTCACCTGGGCACATGTGAGTGTGCACACACACACACACACCTGAATTTGCTTCTGGGAACTGTGGCCACTTTATCTTCAGCATAAGTGACTGGTGCGTTCTGTTAGGGTTAAGTGCTACTGAGCTGGGTGCATGTGACTGGCAGTTGCAGGTTTTGCATGAGTGCTACCTTGTTCAGGTTAAGATCTTACTTATATCACCCAAGATGACAGCTTCTTCTAAGTCTCTGGACTTCTTTAGGAGTGCTAGCTCTGCCGCCATCACTGTATGAACACCACCACCCACCCCCCCTCCACCTTCCTTCATCCCTTTCAGATCTTCCCGAGACCTTTTTTTGTTTATGTGATTGGTTGGTTAGTTTGGTTTGGTTTTTTTTCAATACCCTATACAACCTGTGTGACCCTGGCTGTCCTGACACTTACTCTGTAGACCAGGCTGCCCTCAAACTCAGAGATCAGCCTGCCTCTCCCTCCCAAGTGCTAAGTGCTAGGATTAAAAGCATGCACCACCACCACGAGGTATCCTGAGACCTTTTAAAAGCATAAACCCCCTGTCTTCAAGTTGTCTAGTCTCCAAGGGCCAGTGTGGTTGCTGTGTGGTGCTCCGTGCTCCCGTGTGTCTGTCCAATGAGAGTGAAAGGAGTTATTTGCACTGTGTTTGTTTTCTCTTAGTCCATCAATAAAGCCATGGAGAAGGACCATGAGGAGTACAACATTGGAGTCCTGGACATCTATGGCTTTGAAATATTTCAGGTAAGGGGAGAGGTGGGGGAATGGCTCTGGGTATGAGTGCTTGCTGTGCAGGCGTGAGGGCTTGAGTTCAGATTCTCAGCACTCAGGTAAAAATGGCTGCATATACCTATATGTGGGAGGTAGAGACAGGCTCGCGGGGGCTTGCTGGCCACCAGCCTTGCTCTAAGTTTAGTAGGAGATTTTGTTTTATGGGAATAAGGCAGGGAGTGGTCACCCCCATATCCCTTTCTCATCTCTGTCTTCACAGTGAGGGATCCTGCAAACACACACACACACACACACACACACTAAAAGAAAGGAAGAAGGTGAGAAACCAAGAAAGAAAAACAAAATGAGGGTGGGGGGGGCCAGGGCTGAAGAGATGGCTCAGTGGTTAAAAGCTCTTGCTGCTCTTTTAGGGGACCTGGGTTCAGCTCCTTCCATCCACATCAGTCAGCTCTCAACCACTGTGACTCCAGCTACAGAGGATCTGATGCCCTCTCTGGCCTCTGTGGGCATGCCCATTTGTGACATACATATAACACACACAGACAGACAGAAGGACACACACACAATGTAAATAAAAGTAATATATAAGGAAGGGAGGGAAGGAGGAATGGAGGGAGGGAAAGAGGGAAGGAGGAAGGAAGGGAGGAAGGAAGGAAGGAAGGAAGGAAGGAAGGAAGGAAGGAAGGAAGGAAGGAAATTGATTCCAGGTAAGACCAGTTTGAACCATCAGAGCTTGCGGGGGAAGGTGATGTCGCCTCTAGCCTATAAGAAATAAATTCTAGGCAATGAAGAGGCAGCAGCTCCAGCTCATCTTGGTCTGTGCGAGTTCTTCATGTACCTTTACCAAATTAGTTTCTCCTAAATATAAACCAGGCTTCCTCTATTGACGTAGCCAGAGTTTCTGAAACCACGCTTTCACAGACATTTTAGAACATCACCAAGAAATGACTTTTTAAATGATTTTGTGATATGATTACAGGAAAGGACCTTTTTTTTTTTTTCTTTTCCTCCAGAAAAATGGCTTTGAACAGTTTTGCATCAATTTCGTTAATGAAAAACTACAGCAGATTTTTATTGAGCTGACGCTGAAGGCAGAGCAGGTAAGCATCCCCTCTCATTCCATCACGTTCTCTTCTTTCCCTTTTGATGATTGATTTTGGTTTCTGTCTTATATTAGGAAATGTACCTACTAAAGTCAGCAGGAAAGCCTTTGCAGTATTTCAGTCTCTGAAATACAAATACCATCTGCTGTGTGTTTCTTTCTCTGTCAGCAAGTTAAGCTAGGAGACTGGCCTGGCATGAGCTGTGTCTGCTACTCTCTGTCCCACTGACCAAGGTGCAATGGGAGCCTTTGCACAGACCTCCATTGCCTGGGAAACAACCTCAGTCTTCCCCTTAAAGTACATATATTTTTAGCAACACTGACATTTGAATTCTTCCTTGAATTATGTCTTGCTTACACTTTATTCTAAAAGTGCGGTGATGGTTCTCTGGTATTCCTGGTGCCATGTTCCTTCAGATTTTCAGAGTCACCATCAAAAATAAAAACTAGAGATTTGAGACAGCAGAAATTACTTCTCTTATGGTCAGGCATCAAGAGTCTAAAGTCAGGCCTTGCAGTGCGGCCCCTCCAAACATTGGTAAGAGAATCCTGAAAATCCTAGGATTCTTTCTCTTCCACATCCTGGTAGCTCCTGGCCTTCTGTGCCTGTGGTGACTGAGCTCTACTCTCTACCTTACCTTCTATTGCTCCAGGATATAGCCTCCCCCTCCTTTCATATCTACAAAGGCTTTGTTTCTAAACTTTGAATTTTGACGTTCTGGGTGCACATGCAATCTTGGGAGAAGCTGTACATATCAAATGCAGTCTGGGGACCATTTAGTGATTGGAATGTTAGCTCTCCACCACTGAAGATTGGCCAGAGTAAGGCAGCCAAAGGAAATACCAACTAAGTTGGAAGGGAGTAGGCAGGGTCTGGCTTGTATAGATATGCACTTTATAAGGCTTAATAAGCCCGAGACCAGCCTGGCTACAAGAGGTTTGTGATGGAGAAACAATGGTAGCCACAGAGTGAGGTCCAGTGTGTAAACATTCTGTTGAATCTAACATGTAGGATTTGTTTGAAATAATTAACCATCAACTAAGAGTCATCCAGAATGACCCCTAGCTTTGTACTCTCTTTTAAATTCCTATTTCGTGTGTATGGTTGTTTTGGCTACATGTACATCTGTGTACTGATTAACATCCCTGGTAAGCATGGAGGCCAGAAAGAGGCATTAGCTCTTCAAGAACTAGAGTTTCTGATGTTTTGCGAGCTACTCTAGGAGTGCTTGGAATTGAACCTGGATTCTCTGCAAGGCCATTCAGTGTTTGTAACCTCTGAGCCATCTCTCTAGAACCCCTGGTTTTATATCTTGAAAAACTAGACAATGGCAAGGTTGTTATTAAAAGATAAAATTAGAAGGGTGACGACTGCAGTGCATGTAGTGTGCATGAGGGGCTCACTGTACATCTCTTGGAGATTCCCACATGGAGATCAACTGAAGCCACAGTTAGAAGGAAGGCTGGACAAACAGGGCAGATGGAAATGGAGTGCCCCAACTGCCTGTCACATGCAAAGTCCTAGAAAGGAGAAAGAAAGATCTGACTCTGCTTTTGTTATTGCTGTGATAAAACACCATTGTCAAAGCAACCTATAAAAAAAAGCATTTAATTATGTGTATGGCTCTAGAAGCATCCGTGATGGCAGGGCGAAGGGATGGTAGCATAAACAACTGAAAGCTCACGTCTCAAACCACAAGCAGAAGACAGAGAATATCCTGGAAGTTGCAGGAGTCTTTGAAACCTCAAAGTCCATCCCCAGTGACATAGCTCCTCCAACAAAGCCTTTTAATCCTTCCCAAACAGTTCTACCAACTGAGGACCAAGTATTCAAATATATAAGTCTATGGGGGCCATTCTCATTCAAGCTATCACATGGATTGTCTTAGGGTTTCATTGTTGTGAAGAGATACCGTGACCAAGGCAACTCTTGTAAAGGACAACTGGTTTACAGTTTCAGAGGTTCAGTCCATTATCTTCATGGCAGGAAGCATGGCAGTCTAGTGCTGAAGAAAAAACTAAGAGTTTGGCGTCTTGATCCGAAGGCAGCCAGAAGGCAACTATCTTCTGCAGGCAGAGCCAGGCGGAGGCTCTCTCTTCCACACTGGGTGAAGATTGAGCACTAGAAGACCTCAAAGTCCTACACAGTGACACACTTCCTCCAACAAGGCCACACCTCATAATAGTGCCACTTCCCATGCGTCAAGCATATTCAAACCACCACATGGGTTCAAGAGGATCAGGAGTTCAAGGTCATTCTTGGATACATATGGAGTTAAAGGCCAGCCTGAGACACATGAGGCATTGTCTCAAACAACAACAAACAAACAGTTGTATGGTATAAATTTTAATGGTTCAAACAAAACATGAGAACCATTGAGTTATGAGATGTCCCTTTCCTATCACCTCTTAGTGAGGAGAAAGGTTTTAGTGTCTGTGAAACTGAGTCAAGTGTTTACTTTCATGGTGGTTTATGCAAGTTTCTAATTTCTGTTATCCAGGAAGAATACGTTCAGGAGGGAATAAGATGGACACCCATTGAATATTTCAATAATAAAATTGTGTGTGACCTCATAGAGAGCAAAGTCGTAAGTACTGGCTGTGGTCCCCTTCACTGGTCTACCTTTAAGTGAACTTTCATTCTCTGGGCCTTGTGTCACTGTCATCGCTTTACAACTGACAAGGAAATGACTCGCACAGAATTTTAACTGTACTGTTAGTAATGTGCAAATGTGTACCGTGAAAATAAAACAATAGGCTTTTGTTGCCACAGTAAATAAGAATGTTTATGAAATGCTAAGTTGCAAATGGAAGTTGTTCCTGAATTCTAGAAGATAGCTCTTGGTTGTATGACATAGCAAATGAAGAGTCATGAGAAGGGCCACATCTTCCAGTCCCATACTGTACCCACATACATAGGAACATGCATGCATGCGCGCACACACACACACACACACACACACACACACACACACACACACACGTATACCAAAAAATAAATAGCTAGCTAGCTTCTTGAAAATGGAGTTTCTTCCATCTTTAGGCCTGAATTATAAAATCTCCTTTGGGAATTTTAAGTACATTCTTCTTGGAATGAATGACTGATGACCAAGATGGCATCTGGGTCTTGGGAGCAGTCTTCTGCCTTAAGAAGTGACCCCATAGGTGTTGTGTGTTTGGAGGGGTCAGTGACCAGTGCCTTCTCGGTCCCACTAGAACCCTCCTGGAATTATGAGCATCCTAGATGACGTGTGTGCCACCATGCATGCTGTGGGTGAGGGTGCTGACCAGACACTGCTACAGAAGCTCCAGATGCAGATCGGCAGCCATGAGCACTTCAACAGCTGGAACCAAGGCTTCATTATTCACCACTATGCTGGGAAGGTAAGGTAATGTAGCAGGCTGGAATTGATCCGTTTTGAGCCTTTAGGGGTGGGATTTGTTTTCCCATGAACCAATAGACATCCATGTTATTTATTCATTCAATAAATATGGCCTTTAAAGAATTGGAAGAGTTTGAAAAAAAAAAAAAAGTATTGTCTACAGAGCTGCTAATTTTTAAGCACAAATCTCCCTGGTATATATCACAAATGCTGAAGCAGTAGATTTTTGTCTTGAGAGTTGCAGTCACAAATTTACATGTCTTCACTTTCCCATTGGCACTGGGACTATGAAATAGAAGAGAGTGTGCACTTTAATGTTTTCCCTTACAAAGTATATGCTAGGTGCCTACAGGGTTCCCAACCACGGAATTTGGGATCATGGCTGTTGGATGCTTCCCAATCCTATGGAAATCCAGAGATAGCTTTTCTCCCAGCTGGTCATTGTTAACCAAGGTCCCCAAGCATGAGTTTCAGGGCAGGTGGGCACACCTCTGGTGCTGCATTTAAGACCAATTACCAAGTTTCAGTTGACTTACTTGGTGGGTAAACATGAGGGCTCCCTTGTTCTTCCCTTATTTGGAACTTGGGAAAAAAACAAAAAACTTAATGTATTGCGAAGACATGATTAGGGACCAACAGACAAATCGGTATGTGTTCTTGAGAGTTGTAGCCCCACTCACAGATTATCTGGGGAGCCAGGTCTTTATCCCTCACCATTTGTAGGTCATGGTCAGCTGGCTCAGCTTTTGTGTGACAGCATAAAGTGTAGAACCTCAAAGGCTACAGCCAGAAATGTCCACCTTCTCATGAGGATAGCCATGCCCACTTAAAGATATTTTCAACCAAAGAAATATGTAGGATAAAATTTGATTCCATTCTATTCTTGGCCAGGTTTCCTATGACATGGACGGCTTCTGTGAGAGGAACCGGGATGTGCTTTTCATGGACCTGATTGAGCTCATGCAGAGCAGTGAGCTGTAAGTGTCTTTCATCTGGCACGCAGGACAGCTTTGGAGTTTTTAAAATGTGTATGAGTATTTTACCTGAGTGTATTCTGTTTACCATGTGTGTGCCTGATACCCACAGAGGACAGGAGAGGGCCTCAGGTAATCTGGAACTGGTGTTACAGATGATTGTGAGCAAGCATGTGGGTGCTGGGAATTGAACCCAGGTCCTCTAGAAGAACAGCCAGTATTCCAGCCCCATGTTATCACAAACCAGTGGTATTATTTCAAAATGCAGACCAGGGTAGTATTGAAGTATTTAATATCTAGCTCCTTTAGAACTGTTGAGTCTGGCTTAAAAACTGACTGTTTTCTCAAAAGAGCGTTTCTCCTTCTAGTCTTTCCCTTCCTTCTGTCCCTAATGCTTCCTTCTCCCGAGTGCCATCAGTATCCCTGGCTGCATCATCTTCAATACTGTTAGGGAGGAGAAGTGGCCATATGGTGATGGCCTGGAAGAGTAGAAGAATCTAGTTCTATAATACTTTGTCCCTGGAACAGAGCCAAAAGGATTTTCCATGGTCACTCCATTTTTAATGGTGACTAGTACCTCCCTAAGACCTGAATTAGCCTGAATGGCTGAAGCAATGGAGACGGAGAAGTCTGGGAGGACCTTTTCTCCTGCTGTCCAGGGAGGGATCCCTGTGACTTCATTCTTAATTCCTGTTGTAATGTAAAGGGAAGCTCTCACCCAGTGTCTGGAGCCCTTGATGTCCTACAGATGAATGTGAAGGATGTCTTCACATTCCTTGCCACAGGAACACATTCAAGTGTCACCACCCTTGATCTCCAGATGGTTCAAGTGTCACCACCCTTGATCTCCAGATGGTAGAGCATACCTACAAAGGGAACAGTGATAGCATCTGCATCAAGACCCTGGAGAGGACCTGGAAGAAGCTGCTGCTAGCAGCACCTTTGTTGCCATTGACAACACCACTGACATTAGCATCATCTCCAAGAACACCAGCCAATGACATTTGACAGCTATTGGAGCCATTCCACTTGCTGGCCACTTCGTGCCTGGAGCATTCACAAACCAGATCCAAGCAGCCTTCAGGGAACTATGGTTTCTGGTTGTGGCTGACCCCAGGATTGACCACCAGCCCCTCTCAGAGGCAACTTCCATCAACCTTCCTACCATCTCTCTGTGTAACACAGATTCTATGGGGGACATTGTCATCCTATGCAAAACAGGGCGCTTACCCAGAGTGTCTGATGTAGACACTGACCTGGGAAGGTCTGGGTATGTGTAGCATCATCTCCTGTGAGCACCTTGGGAAGTCATCCCCAAGCTCTGCTTCTAGAGAGACCCTGAGGGGATGGAGGAGGTGCTTGCTGAAAAGGATTTAAGCAGGGAGGAATTGCAGGGGGAATGGACTTTGCCAGCTCTGCAGTCACTGATCTGAAAGTGTGCAGGTGCCCTCAGTACCCTATGGGCTACTGAGGACTAGTCTACAATGTTCAGCCACTGCATGGGCTGGAACCCGTGGTCACAAGCTAGTCTGCAAGACACATAGGCAAAATGAAAAGGCAGATGGAAAACAAAGTTACTTAAAAAGAAAGAGAAGACAAGAGAGAAGGGAGGAAGGAAGGGAGGAAGGAAGGAAGGAAGAAAGGAAGGAAGGAAGGAAGGAAGGAAGGAAGGAAGGAAGGAAGGAAGGAAGGGAAAAGAAAGAGAGAAAGCCAACCCTAGGAGGAGGAGGAACCTCCATAGTATGACTCATGCAATCATTCATTTTTATTTATTTCCTTTTGAGGTAGTGTCTCCCAGCCTGGCCTGCTTTATTTTTTTTTTTTTCCTTTTTTTTTTTTCTCTTTTTTTTTTAAATTTATTTTTTATTGGATATTTTATTTACATTTCAGATGCCATCCCCTTTCCCCATTTCCCCTCCCTAGAAAACCCCTATCCTATACCCCCTTCTCCTTTTTTGCTTTTATACAATTTTTTTAAATGTTAACCAAAGGCTTTATAAGTTTGGTAATGCTCAATATCAATCAGAAGTGTAACCTAATACCCAACCTAGATATATCAACTATCTTTGACTGGCAGGGACATGTGGACATCTGCCTCCATGTCTGGCCCCTCTCTCTCTTTTTCTCTCATCACCTAGCTCCTCCTCTCCTTTTCCTCCTCTTCTCCTTACTCCTCCTCTCTGTACTCCTCCCACCTTAGGCCTGCTTCATATACTCCTGTGTGTGGTGCTGGAATTGACTCCAGGACTTCCTGCATGCTAGGCAAGCAGTCTACCCACTGAGCTGTATCCTCAGCCAGGGATGGCTACTTTAAGGACCACCAACAATTGCAACAGCTTTCTGATAACTGCAATGAAAGCAAAACAGGCCTTCCTTTCTCAGCCCCAGTGAGGAGCTATTCTTTCTTCATTTACATCTCCCCCAAAGTTCCCTCCCACCCACTCCCATGCTGGTGCTCCACCACTATCCTTTCCCCAAGCTTCTTCACACTCACTTTTGAGATGTTAGATTTCTTCCCATTCAAAATGCATGTCAATGAGCTCTCCTCTGAGAAGGTCAGGGAGGCTGCAAGTCCTGGCTTGTGGGTTTTATGGTAGCCAGGCGAAGGCTCACTTTCAGGGATGGTTTTGAATTATTAAAACTCCTGCCAAGTTCAAGAGCGATTGATGGGCCCACATAAACTCCTGTCGTCTAGATACAGCATATTGTTTTGTAATATGATTGCTATAAAAATCCATAGATACGTCTGGTCAGGTTAGAAGTAGGTGGCTAGAGAAACTTCCTGGAAATTTCTAAAGACCAAGAGTCACCCAGAGGGGAATGGGTTAGCATATCCAATTGTCACCTTATGTAGGCCTCTTCATTCACTGAGTCAACTAGAAGGTATTTATTAAGCTGTAGTTCAGACACCAGGGTCATCACAGTAACTAGACATGCCGTAACCCTGTACGATAGTTGGGTGCTCAGTTGAAGTTATTAGGGAAATATATACTCTGTAGTCAATATAACTTGATATATACCAAGCAGAGGCCATTCATTCTACTAAATACCCTGTAGTGCTGGGCTGGGCATGTGGTTGAAAAGGTGCTTGCTCAGTATGCACAGCCCCCTGGGTCTGTTTCCAAGCAGCTCATAAAATCTGGCATGGGGCAAACAACTGTAATTCTAGTGCCTAGGGAATGGAGACAGGAGGATAGGGAACTCAGGGTCATCCTGGGCTACATGGGGAGTTCACGGTCAGCCTAGACTATATAAAACCATGCCTCAGAAAGCTAAAAATAAAGATCCTAAGATGTGTAGGACACTCTTCCCTAAGCCCCATCAAAGAATTATCCAGGTGTGGTCGTCAACCATGATGATTCAGGGATATGTGCAGAGCTCACACATGCTCAGGGCTGTAATCTAGCTAGCTTGTCTTCATAAGCCCGTTCAGTCACACACACCCCCACCCCTATGTTGTTGTTCTCAAGGTAACCCTCAGTTCCAGGGGTGTTCCAAACTTATTTCTCGTGTTGAGACTCTAAGATGCTTGAATCTTACATTTTTTTTTTTTCTTTCGTGTCTTCTGTCTGGTATTCATTTGCCCAAGTTACATCTTGCAGGCCTGTAGCATAGGTCACATGGTTTTTCTGTGGCCAGAGTTGGATGCTTCTGGACAGCACATCCAGCCCCCACAGCACTGAGAGATTGCTGATCCATCCTCTTTCTCCTTTTCCAGGCCTTTTATAAAGTCTTTATTTCCTGAAAACCTGCAAGCTGACAAGAAAGGGCGCCCAACGACTGCAGGAAGCAAAATAAAGGTTGGTTCTATTCTGGGAAGTTTTTGGATCCCAGAGAGCTGGAGTTCTCCAGGAACTGCCACCCAGGGCCACAAAGTCAGACTCGGGTAGGGGTATGGTTACAGAAATGCCCAGAAGTCAGGCTACTTGCAAAATTAAATAAATAAATAAATACAAGTGGCGGACTGTAGCTGAATTTGACTCGGCCACCCTGATCCTCCAGATGGATGCTAAGTACCTCATGTCTTAATGGCCAGCACATACTAATCAGCTCTTTTAAAGAGGAAATGGCTTTAAAGTGAATCTGGAAGGATTTATGTTAAACTATCAGGAATTTCGTGGTTCGGAATCATGTTCTGGATATTGATAGTGCTTTTCCAGGCCAGGCCCTCAAGGCACGCCAAGAATGAAACTTGCCAGAAACCCCAGTTCACCTTTACGGGTGACTTACACATCCCTCCTCCCTAGGTCTTCCAGGCTCCTCCTTGCTGTGTAGTGCAGACACAGCTGGCCAAGTGATGTTAGCAAATCAAAGGTGCCGAGGGCAGCAATGAGTTCCAATGAAGAACATCCTGTAACTTGAACAATTACTTGAGGAATTTCTGAAGCTAATACCCATTCAAAGCATTTTTTTAGGGCTGGAGATGGTTGTGACTTAGCTGGTAGAGGGCTTGTCTATAGTGCACAAATCCCTGGGTTCTTTGTGTTCCTGTCAACTAGACATGGTGGTGAATGTCTGTAACCCACCCCTGGTGGAGATGGGACCATTGTAAATTCATGGGCATCTCTTGGCTATATTGTAAATTCAAGGCAGGTCTGGGCTATATGAGATTCTGTCTTTAAAAAAAGAAAAAAATATGTTCATATATATGAACATATGAATATATATATATATATATATATATATATATATATATATTCATACCAATTAAATATGTCTCCAGTTTTATAATCAAAGAGATCAAGGATTAATATTTGGCATTTGGAGTTCAGTTGCCTGTGGCTTTTACTGTCTAAGTTATTGTCAACCTTTGATCTAAGTCCTCAGCATCTGGGGCAGAGATGGCTCAATGGTTAAGAACATTTGCTGTTCTTACACAGGACCCAGGTTCGAGTCCCAGCACCCCACACTGCTGTTTATAGCCATCTGCAACTCCAAGTCCATGGGATCTGAGGTCCTCTTCTAGCGTCTGTTGACTCCTGAACACACATGGTTCCCATAAACTCATAGAGGCATACATACATGTGAAAATAATGGATTATTAATTAAAAAGTTCTCAGCTTGATCTTGCTTAATTAAAAAAGTTCTCTGGCTTATCGGTAAGGTAGAAACTGCAGCACCAACTCCAAGGTGTTGCTTTGATGATTAAATCCAGGCATCCACCTATAGTGCCTGCATCCTACCCTGTAAAACATGCTCAGTGACTGCTCTGGTGGTTTTGCCTAGCAGTATGTTCCCTGTACCACGCCGGGCCCTTGTTTCTATTGACTGCTGTGAGTGTTTTCTGTGCACATGTCCACTCCCTGCCCGAGACTTCTATTCACCCTCCTCCGCTCTGTATTCCATTCTGCGATGCCCTTCAGTCTTTGCCTTCCTGATTGACACCAGCATCAAAGACACTCTGGTTGTTACTCTGGTTACTGCCCTCTGCTCTTTCCCGTCCAAGTGTTTCATGGATAAAGCCTGCCTTCCTAGTGCCTAATCACCTCCCTGAGGACAGAAGCACCGGTTCCAGTAAAGGACATGGTTCCATAAGAGGACCTTTTAGGTTATGTGGATGAAGTCAGACATAAGGTGGTGGTGCATTTTTTTTTTTTTTTTTTTTTTTTTGTCTGCTGTTGTTCTTAGGGTAGGATATCTGGAATATCCAGATGGATCAATATGTGATATTTGATTCCCAGCATCATAAATAACAACCAAATCATTCTAAGCTGCTTCGAGCTGAGTATGGTAGCACATAGCCAAGATCCCAGCACTTAGGCGGTAGAAGCAGGCACATTACAAGTTTGAGTCATAGGAAGGTGGTGGTGGATGACACAATCTTAACAGGTTTGTGGCCTTGCCTTATAGTCTAGTACTTAGAAAGCTAAGTCAAAAGGACTGTGAGTTCTAGACCAGTCTGGCTTACAAAATGAGACTGCCTCAAAGAAACAAAGATGGAATCTTGTCATGTTCATCAGCCTCTCGGGTTCCAACATCCTCCTGCATCAGCCTTCTTAACAGAGGATGCCACTGACACATGCTGCCATGTCCACTGGGGCAGGTGGAGTTTTGAGCTGATAGGCAGAGCCCTTTGGGTTATAGGGACATCGAGTCCTTAACAGCAATTCCAAGAGCACTGTCTGCTCTTCCAAAGGTCCTGAGTTCAAATGTCAGCAACCACATGGTGGCTCACAACCATCTGTAATGAGATCTGGTGCCTTCTTCTAGCCTGCAGGCATATATACAGGCACAATGCTGTGTATATAATAAATAAATAAATAAATAACTTTTCATTAATAAGTAAATCTTAAAACAAAAGAGAGCCATTCGAAGACATTGGTAGGGTTTGAATCTCTGGGACAGAAAGCTGAGGGCAGGGAACAGATGTGATTTTTCTGAGACTCAGATACTAACTTCTGCACGGGAGGCTGACTCATGCCTTAGCCTGAGGGACCTGGATAAGGACAAGCTCTGGGCTGGAAACTCCAGTCATGAGACTCTCACGTTCAGATCCAAGGGCTCAGATCCCCCAAGGTTGCAGTGACTCATTTTCAAGTGGTCTGGAATATTCCAGGGGGTAGGAGCCTCTTGCTTCTCCTTTGTGTCTAGTTTAAAAAGTTACCACCTTTCTGGACTCTGCACTGAATGTTTAGAACAGCACATTTGGGGCCTTTGTCTATGGAAGTCAGCCTGAAGGTTAGTTATCTAAAGGGATTTTTGCTTGTATTCTCACCCAAACCCTGCCCTCCCTGATGGATCCTGTGGCCAAAATCTGCCTGGTGATCTACAGTAGTGAATGTCTCCTTATTATATATGCCCTCCCAAAACATCTCTGAAGGATACATAGCCATGACCCAGTCCCTTGTCCCTTCCATATCTACACTGTTTGGCAGATCTCCCCAGAGTATATTGAAAGGAACTCCAAGTTTCTGGATAGAAAATATTATATGGAAGGTAGTTTTAGTGTTGCACGTTTTATTGTTTTAATTATTTTAAAATATACATCTACAAGATTTGATTAGAATTGTCATTTGATAGATACTTGCATCAACTTACTAAAATGAAAAACATATTGCATTTATGAAGCTGGAGATCGGAACAGGTTCAGTTCCCAGTGCCCACATGGTGACTTACAACCAACCGTCTATATATAACTCCAGTCCCAGGGGAATCTAATTCCCTCTTCTGGCCAAAGATACTTACACATATGTACATGCAGGCAAAACATTCATATGCACAAAATAAAAATAAACCTGTTAAATTATATTACATTTAATAATGCTTGTTTTATTTTGTGTTGTGATTGGAAGAGGCTAGTGTAGAGAGTAGAGTGAAGGCTTCATGCCAGACAGAGCAGACTGAAGCTCTGAGTGGACCAGTGTAGACACACCGGGCATTACCTGAGAGAGCCTGCAGCTGAGTGGGAGATGCTAAACTTCAACACCATGCACTGTGGCATCTGTTTCTGCCTTTAAAATAAGACATCCGAGGTTTCCTAGTTATAGCCACTGTGTGTAGGCTGCAGCTGGAGGAGCTGAAGGTCAGAATTGTCCACCTTTCTCATAACAGAGCCAAGGCTAGAGGATAATGGGCCAACACCCTGAGCCCCTCCTCACTGCCTGGCTTGTTTTGTATTTTGTTTCCACTCCTGATGAATAATGCTGGCACCTTTCTATCTAACCAATGCATTCTTGGCTAGCGTCAGCTCTGTCTGAAGTCAGTTTGCTTCATAGCTGCTCAGTGGACATTGAGAGTGACCCCCAGCCATTGAAATTCAGGGTAACTACAACTAATGCATTTTCCTGTTTGTTCAAAGTAAATATTGCCACAACGTGGTGGTCCTATCTTGTCCAAGTTCACCCAGTCAATTCCTTTCCCAACACACCAAATAATTCCATATCACTGTGATTTACAAAAACGTGGACTTGGTTTCAAGCCTCTCCTTTGTTGTTACAAATAGTGTTGTCCTACATCCAAAGAATCCTTCTTCCTGCAAGGCTTGGCATTCTCGTTTGAAAAAGCTAAAGTAGTGACAGTCACCACTGTTCTGGAGCACTGTGGGACATCAGCAACCCATGACTATTATAAAAAGAACTATGGCAGGGGACACATAAAGTTGTTCAACCGGCAAAGGCAGTATGCTGCTTCCTGCGTAGGACTGAATAGCAGTAAATAAAAATTAATATCAAAAGCAGAGAGCGAACAAGAAATTTAGACTTAAGAGTGGGGAGCTGGGTGTGGTGGCATTCGGAGGCAGAGGCAGGTAGATCTCTGTGATTTTGAGGCCAGCACGGTAAGTTCCAAGACAGTAAGACAGTTGGTTACATGGCTACATTCAGAGACCTTGTTTCAAAAGGAAAAAAAAAAAAAAAAAAGGTTAGGACTGGCGAGATGGCTTAGCAGTTAAGAGCACTGGCTAAAGGACCCAGGATTGATTCCCAATACCTACGTTAGGTGACTCACAACCATCCATTAACTCCGGGACACCATGCATGCACATAGTACACTTACATACATACATGCATGCAAGGCACTCAATACAAATAAAATTAAAAAACAATGTAAAGCTTTGCTCAGAGACTGCAGTCCCTCTCTGACGTCACCTGACTTGTAGCAAAGATCATCACATTTGTTTCCAAATGTAACTTCATCAGCAAAGAAGATAAAGGGTAATTTCCTTTGTGGTCAGAGTTCTTGCAATGGTGGGGTAACCTCTATACCTCTGTCCTCAATTTCAGGGAGTGCAAAGAATGCTGTCTTCTGCACGCTTACACAAGAGCTCCATTCACTGGGGAGCATTTTGCTTTGACTTTACCCATCAGTTTCCTGGGGGTTTCAGATTCCCCAAGAGCCTGAAAACAGAGAAGCCCTAATTGAGAACGGGTTGTCTCTTGTCAGCAGAGCTGACTGGGAATGTCTCTCTGGTTTCCTGGCAGGCCTTCCCACTGTTTTCTTTGAGAGGTTTTTCCCTCTGCATGCTGACTGGCTCAGAAGGAGGGTTTGCCTAAGTGGGGCATTGTGGACCCCCAGGGTGTGCTCAGCTGTGCGGTAGGGGTGGGGCTGCTGACGTGAGCGTGAGTGCTACTCCTGTTCCTTCCACGTGGGCAATTCTCATGATCTGAAACAATCCTAAGCAGTCCCAGCTTTATTTATGTGCCTTTTTCTGCTTGAATTAAGTCCGGCTCCGGGTACCCAGGGCATAGTTAATGATAGATGATTTTTATACGGAGTCACTTTGTTGTGTGAAGATGTGAGTTATGTCCCACAAGGAAACTGCAGAGAGCCTGCAGGATCATAAAGGGACAAAGCAAGGGGGTACTGGATAAAATAGCATGTAAGATATTCCTGAATTACATTTTTTAAAATGAATTTCACTTTGTTTAGCTGTGAATTTACATAATTTTATTTGTGTGTGTGTGTGTGTGTGTGTGTGTGTGTGTGTGTGTGTGTGTGTGTGTGCTATGTGTATGTGGATGCCTACAGATCCCTTGGAGCTAGAGTTATAGGCAGTTGTGTCAGTGCTAGGAACCGAACTCACGTCCTCTGGAAGAGCAGCAAGTTCTCTTAACTGCAGAACCATTTCCCCCAACCTCTTTCTCATTTTAATTAAGAGATTCTTCATAGATGACATTAACAGGAAAGAGATTTGAAATTTTATCCATACTTATAATTTTAAACAAACCAACAAATAAAAATTATCAAGAACCAGGCATGGTAGTACATGGCTGTAATCCCAGCACTTGGGATGCTGAGGCAGGAGAATCAAGAGTTCAGGGTCATTTTTGGCTAGGTAGTGAATTAAAGAATAACCTAGGAAGCCTGAGAGCCTGTCTCAACACACACACACACACACACACACACACACACACTAATAGAAGTGTATTTATAGTGATCTCAGTCAGTACAAATTGAAGTTAATTTGTTGATAATGGCATTATTCCTGATGAAATGACCACATGCGGAGATTTCCTGTTTTATATATAGATGTAGATATCCAACCTTTTACATTGTTAACTGTACTAAAATGCCTAATTGTTGTTCAGTGTCCCAATTTGTAACTCCTAAGCATGATAAAGGACACCATAAAAGTCAACAGAACTTTAAAGCTATTCTGGGCACCAGGCTCAGGCACAGTGAGAGGAGCAACTTCACATTTGTTTCTAGCCATGCGCTCCATGCTGGGGTTCTGCAGGTTTTCTTTGGAAGCTGATCTGTCATAGAGTTTTTTGTCTCTAACTGTTCTTATTCTTCCCACCAGAAACAAGCCAATGACCTGGTGAGCACCCTGATGAAATGTACACCCCACTACATTCGCTGCATAAAACCAAACGAAACCAAGAAGCCTAAAGACTGGGAGGAGAGCAGGTAAGTTATAGGGGAAAGAGCGGAGGGTGAGGCCGGATGCGGTGGGCTGAGCGGGCTATCACCTCTGCCTCAGGTGAACCAACCTACGGTATAGGAGGAGGCATGCATGCTTCGTACTTCCTGTCTCTTTGATTTTTTTCTTAACACCATCTGTGTAATATTTCACCTAGTCTTGTCTTTCCTTAACTTGGTAGCAGTATTATTCCATCCAGAATTAAGTTACAATGTTGATCTGGGCTAGGCTGGCGGCAGGTGTTAGAACAAGCCTTAGTTCCGGAAGAGTCCCTATGGTTTTAATATTTTTTGGGTCTCTGTTTAGATGTACAGCATGTGGCCTAGTGGGATGCTTAGCTTGGGGTCGCAAGGGAAGGCCAGGAGAGTGGGGTAAGAGTGACCTGCCAGACACTGTATGTAGCCCCTGAAGAACCTCAGCTGGTCCTGAGCACCTCATGGAGGAGCAGCATGAGGGAGGGATGAGGCTGAAAGAGATGGAGCACCGAGAGTGCTCAGGTGCCCTAGTGCCTGAGGAAGCCTGTGTCACTCTTCCACCTGCAAGAGTGTTTGGGGAATGACCCATGCAAGGTAAAGTGAGTTGGCAGCTGTGAACATGTTGACTGAGGAGGTAAGATTTGCCTCCAGGGGCTCGAGAGAAGACTCTCTAGTTTACAGCACTCGATGCTCTTCCAAAAGACCCAGGTTTGATTCTCAGCTCCCATATGGCGGCTCACAGCCACCCATAAGCTGTTTCAGGGGCTCTGACGCCCTCTTCCAACCTCTGCAGGCACCGGGCATGTGCATGATGCATGCATACAGGCAGGCAAAACAGTCATACGCATAAAATAAAGATTAAAATATATTTTAAAAAAATATTTGTCTCCAGCTGGAAAATCCAGGGACTGTTCCTCTAAGGTCTGATCTTACTATCCCCTGGAAGTATCTCAGAAGAAGGGCTGGGGGGATGATAACTATTGAGGGTACCCCGTATCATTACCACATCACCAGACTAGGTGTAAACCCTATCAGGGTACAATGTTCCTATCTGGGAGGAAGAAAGACTGAATTTTGTCAGGTGACAAGTGACTAAGCCAAAGGTCACAATGGGGAAGACCAGGCTTACAGTTGACAACTGCAGAGGACATCCTCTGAGACATATTCAGGTGTGAGTCCCTTTCCTGTGCTGCCCTCAAGCCCCATTCTGAGCAATAACAGATGGATGATTTGATTCTTGAGCCTCTGTAGATGGGGAAAGACAGACAGAGACAGCCAGGAATGAGAGAAGCACACTGGCCCATCAAGGTTGGATGTCGCTGTCTGAGGGGTGTGCTTTCATTCCTAACAGGGCTGATGTGTGGCTAAGTGGGTAGAGTGGTTGGTAGAGTGTGTGAAGACCTGGCAAGGCTTTGATTCCCAGCACTGCATAAGCCAGGCATGGTGGAGTGTATGTGCCACCATGGCTGTAGCAGCTGCTGCTTTTGCTTCCTTTGATACAGGGTCTTATTGCATAGCTCTGGATGGACTAGACTCAGTATGAAAACCAGGTTGGCCTCGAACTCACAGAGATTCACCTGCCTCTGCCTCCGAAGCTCTGGAGCACCAGGATTAAAAGCATGTCCAGCCATGCTCAGCCTAGCTTATTTGAAACGTGGTTTCTGGGGATCAAACTGTGGCTCTCATGTTTGCAAGGCAAGCACTTTACAATATGAACCATTTCCCTAGACCAAAAGTACCATAGTGGTGTCAGTTCCCAGGAACTAGACTGGGATTCAGAACTGTGTCCTGCAGCTACCCATTAGTAACTGATTTGTGTGGGCCATGTTGTTCACATTGCCAGCTTCTGGTTCATTTAAACACGGGGTCTAGGACATACTGTCTACCAATGAGATCTCTTTCCCATGGTCTGCTCTATCAACACAAACTGATGTGTGTACAGCCCATCCACTCACATGTACAAATACATGGGCTTGTGCACACAGAAGGGTGGTGTCATAGGCAGCCTCAGAGAAAATGTTGGCAACAGAAGTATTATTATGGGCTACCTACTTCCACCCTTTCTCCATTTCAAGCTCTCCCACTTTCTTTCCCCAACTCTTTCCAATAAATAAAAGCATTTCACTTGAGACTACAGATGGTTCAGTGGTTAAGAGCACATACTACTCTTGCAGAGGACCCAGGTTTGGTTCCCAGCACCTACATCATGCACTGCTCAACCACCTGTAACTCCAACTCCAGGGATCCAACAACTTTGGCCTCTCTAGGCACCCACACTCACTTGCATGTGCCCACATTGTACACACACATACACACGCACACGCACATACACACATACACACACATGCATACACACACACACAAAGTACACAAAATTAAAAAATAGTAAATCAAGAAAAATAAAACCTTACTTGTCTTACAATTAAACTACCACTCCCCAACCTGAAGTAAATAGCCCTGCTCTTCTTATAAAGAAATTGTACAGTAGCTTCTACTTGGGCCCAACATTGATTCTACTTCCCCAACATTGATTCCTGCACATAAAATCCTCCTTGATTTGGGCTGTCGTTAAACTGCTTGCCTTGTAAACATGAAGACCTGAGTTTGATTTCCACTACCTATGTAAACATTCTGAGCATAGTGACGTGTGCTTGTGATCCCAGAACTGGGGAGGCAGAGTCAGGTAGATCCCTGGGGCTCGCTGGGCAACACACCTAGCATAATTGGTGAGCTCCAAACCAGTAAGAAACAGTTTCAAAGGAGGTGGACAGTGTTCCTGAGGATGATGCCCGAGGTTGAATAGAAGAGTGGTTTGTAAACATGTGAGAGCTCCCTGGCCCCTCCTTCGTCTCTTCTTCTTCCCCTCTCCCTCTCTTTTCAACATGATTCACTGAAATACCAGGAAATAAAAATATGTTATGATCTTTATAGGATTTCACAGTGGTGCTTTTCACGATGTGGCCTCTTCTTCCTCTTCCTCCTCCTCTTCCTTTTCTTCCTCTCCTCCCTCTCCTTCTCCTCTTTAACCCCCCTCCCATGACCATTAGCTGAATTTCAGCAAGAACACAGTAAGCATCCACATGTCGTGGTTTAAGAAGGCTCGGGGTGAGAGCTGATGAAAGCTGGTTTACATTTCCAGTGGGACAGCTCCCCCATAGCTTTAATCACAGATGGCTTCACTCCCTTGTGAGTTTGGAGGGCTGAGTCGCTGGTGGGAATTACACGCTCAATTGAAGTTCTTGGTGGAGAGGGTTACTCATTCCACAAGTTTATGAGGTATGGGTTTTTTCTGTTCCTGTTGAAATGTGTTTTTGTTTGGCTTCTGGCAAAGTGGCTGGTCTTGGGCTCCGAATGGCTGTTCTCAGGTTGTGGCCTGCTTGAGTGAGTGAGAGCCCGGGTGAGTGAAGACAACCGTGGGCTGACTCCTCCCACAGGGTGGGAATGGTGTCCTAGGGGAACAGCTGGACTATGGCCATTTAATGCTTACCAATAGTGTTGCTCTGTAGAAGCAGCTTGGGTCCTTGGTGCCTCAAAGTTCTTACACCTTACAAGATTTGCTAGACTGATTGTCATACAGCAGAGAAACTATGTAAGAAATTTCCTTAACCTTGATGGCCACTTCAGGAAAATCTGACTTGATTCAGGCCCGAGAGAGGGCTGCTTGCATGGTCTGACATTAAGATGGCACTTTATATCTTTACATCCACATGAAAGCTGGGCTGATTGGTGTTCATCTATAACCCTAGCATGAGAGCGCTGAGGGGGCATCTCTTAGGGGCTGGGGAGATGGCTCACTGCTCTTCCAGAGGACCAGAGTTCAGTTCCCAGCATCCATGCTGTGTGCTCACAGCTGCTCCAGAGGGACCAATAAATAGCAAGCTCCAGATTCAGTGAGAGACCCTGCCTCAAAACTATGGTGAATAATGAACCGAGGACAGCGTCCCAGTATTAACCCCTGGCCTCTTCATCACCAGGATGGACAAGTCTATAGCTGATGGGTACTCACAAACCACACCCCATATGTCAAGGCCAGAAGACAACCTGCAAGAGTCTCAGAAATCAAACAGGTCATCAGGCTTGGTAGCAGGTGACTTTATATGCTGAGCCATCTCACCAGCCTATGAAGAAATGTCTTCACAGAGGGAATATTTGTCCCTGTATGATTCATGGGCCAGGCCTGTGAGTGGTAAATCGGTGTGTGATGTGCCTGCCTGAGCCTCAGAGAGGAGCCAGTGTCTATGAAGAGTGCACTGAAAGCGGCAGACATCAGAAACAGGCGCCTCAGCACTAGAGAGATGAGATAGCTCAGTGGTTACAGCTTTTAACTGATCTTGCAGAAGACTCAGATTCAAGCACCAACATCCAGTTACAAGAGCTCTAATGCCCTCTTCTGTCTTCCTCAGGTACTGCAAACACACAGTGCCCATACATACAAATTACATGTTTTTTGAAAAGAGAGAGATAAATGGGCACTTCTGCAATTTTTTTTTTCTTAATAACGAAAAGGTCAATAGTGAGTTTGTATTTGGAGAAAGTGGAAAGAAAAATTATTTTTCCAAATAAGGTTTTACGGGTGTCTCTGCTTCTAATCAAGGGGAAATGTACACATAAAATATTAGTATTTTCATATAAAGGCTGTAGAAGTTATTTGTCCTGGCGCTGGAGAGATGGGTGTGTGGTCAGGTCAAAGTACTTGCTGTATAAGCAGAAGAACTGGAGTTCAGCTCCCTAAGCCAGAATAAATGCCATGTGGCTGTGGCAGCCTGCTTGTAATTGCAGCCTAGGAAGGCAGAGACGGGGGATTCCTCAGAGCAAGCTGGCTAGAGAGACTAGGCATATCCACAAGCTCTGGGTTTTAGTAAGAGACCTTGCCTCACTGAATAAGGTGGAAGAGAGATAGAGAATGATGTCTAATGGCAACATTGAGATGGGCGTGCGGGCGCATGGGCGTGCAGGCGTGCGGGACACACACACACACAAATGGAAAAAGAAAGAAGAGTCGTCCGAAGGAGTCTACTCTTACGGATCAGAGGAAATACTCTGTGCTGCAGGCCAGGTTTCAAGAAGACCCATGAAAGCCCAGGTTGAAAATACATGGCTAAAAATGAGCCATCACGACAGACAGTACAGCCTGTACCCTATGCAGAGATGGGCTGGTTCTGCACTGCAAGTGGTCTGGCTAAAGCTACATCCTTGGAAACATGCTAGATCTCCATTGTTCCTTCAAACAAACAAACTAGTAGCATCAAAGAGACAGACAGGTGGGTCTGTGTGAGCTCAAGGCCAGCTAGAGCTATGCAGTTAGGACATGTGACTTTTATATATATTTTAGAACATTCTTAACTTAGTCATTTGAAAAATCCTAGAAATGTAGTTTCATTGAGTCCAGAATGGATATTAAAGTTTAATGATTAAAAACAGCCCCAATAGCACTTGACTCAGCATGTTCTTTATTTTGTTGGGGAAAAAAAAAAAAAAACGATAATTTTGTTTGTAATCCAAATGTCAAGTGTATGGAGCTTTATTTTAATTTTTGTCCATTGTTTATGGTGTTTACATTCATTTGTTTATTCAAAGGGAAGTACACATGAGTGCCAGGGCACATGGATGGAGGGCAAAGGACAACTTAGGTGTCTTTTTCTCTCTACCATGTGGGTTCCAGAGATGGAACTCAAGTTATCAGGCTTGAAGGCAATCTTGTTTATCCGCTGAGCCTTCTCGCCAGCCTTGGTTGTTATTCTGAGATGGGATCTCACTGTAATGTCTGGGGTGGCCTTGAACTTCTGTGTTCTCTGGGTTGGATCATCTTACCTCCACCTCTCATGTAGCTAGGATTATAGCACCGTCTTCATGCCTGACTTTGGGTTTCCATTTTACTGGAGTTCTGTGAAATAGATGTGCAGTGTCCTCTTGTATGTCTGCAGTGGTTCATAATAGTTCCCAGTTAACATCATGCAGTTCAAGAGTCCAGCTTAAACACTGTCGCAGACTTGTAAACATGCTCCCTGCAGCTTGGTAGTGACAGTTGCAGTGGGGCTGGGGAGCGGAGGGAGGGAAGTTAGGGGAGAAAGCTGTCGAGGTGGTAAGGTGACAGAATCTTCCAGTAACCTCCATGTTCTGTCATCTTTTAGAGTGAAGCATCAAGTGGAGTACCTGGGTCTCAAAGAAAACATCCGAGTAAGAAGAGCTGGTTATGCTTATCGGCGTGTCTTCCAGAAGTTTCTACAGAGGTATCCGATCAGTTAATGCTGGGCTCTGGATTTTATTTTATTTTATTGTCCAAATGAGCTTATTTATCCATTTAAACACATATCAAACAGATTTGAATGTAGCTGCAGAGTCAGGCATCCATTACACAACTAATTTTATAGTATTTTATTGCTTCCCATAGTCAGTCACACTCTGGAGGCAGTCACCCACCTGCTTTCTGTCACTGTCAATTGCCTGATTCATGTATATGTCCTCCTGACTAGCTGCTCTCACACCGTGGCATTTTTCCAGAGTCATTAATGGTATAATGTGTCTACATCTCACACTTCTTCATTGGTGAATAATACACTATTGTATGGATATACCATATTTTACCTATACATCAGTTGGTAAATATCAGTTGCATCCATTTGGGGGCCACCATGAATAGTGCTACCCTGGCAGTCCTGTTCTAGGCCTTGGAGAGGACATGCGTTCCAGATCTCCGGGATGTAGACCTAAAAGTGGGACGACTGCGTCATATGGTAACTCCATGTTTAACTCTCGGAGTTACCACCAGTCTCTTTTCCCAAGTGGGTGCACCATGTTGCATCTGCACCCACAGAATCTGAGGGTTCCATTTTATCCCAGTCTGTGCCAACATATGCTAATATCTGACTAACCTTGCTAGTGGGTGTGAAGTGGCAAATCACTGGTTTTGATTTGCATTTCCCAGATGGCAAAGGATATGCAAGTTTTTTCATGAGCTTATTGGTCATTTGTATTTCCTCTTTAGAGAAATGTTCACATTCTTTGCGCGGGATGATTTTTTTTTTTAATGAAAGATATATTATAGAATGTGTCACAAAGTTAGTAAACTATCTGTGGACGGGCCACCAGGTTCAAGGATTTATGTCATGACATGGAAGGGGTAGGGCTGGACCTGACCAGATGGATTAATAGTCTGAAAACAATTGCAAGAAAATATTTAGCCTACCTAAAACACAATCTAGGGCATTTAATTTCAAACACTTCGTTGAATCCATGTTTACAGTATCTCTGTGTAGTCCATGTTATCCTGGACCTTGCTATGTCACCCAAGCTGGCCTTGAACTCACAAAGATCCTCCTGTGTCTGCCTCTGCCTCCCAGAGTGTTGGGATTAAAGGCATGGGTCATTATACTTGACTCATGTTTAAACTGATTTTTATTTTCCCCTGAAAGTGTGTTTGACAGGATTATGTTTAAGTGGTCTCACTCTGTGTTACATGTTTTCAAAATGATAGTTTTAGTGTTCTTAAAAATATGAAGTTATTCCTTGATTCTTCTGAAGAATTGTTCTCTATGTTTAATTTCCCTTAAGAAATAGGTTATTGGGAATATCAACTCAGTTGGTAGAGGGTTTGCCTCGCTTGGAGGGAGCCCGAGGTTCAGTTTCCAGTATTGCGTAAGACCAGGCTTGGTAAGGGCTGGAGAGACGGCTCAGCAGTTAAGAACAACACTTGCTGCTCTTACAGAGGACCAAGTTCAGGTCCCATCACACATAGTGACATCTTATAGTTAACTGTAACTCCCGTCCTAGGGACTCAAATGCTCTTTTCTGACCTTCTAGGATATACATACATGTATGCAAGAAAATTATTCATGCATATTTTTAAAAATATGTTTAAAATATTAATAAAACTTATTTAAAAGTATAATTACAAAAAAGAAAAGGAAAGAAAAATAAAAACAAAACCAAGACTGGGCATAGAGCAAGCAGTACAGCTCTTGGCTGGCTTGCACAGTCCTAGATTCAGTCCCTAGTACCACAAAAAAAAAAAAAAAAATTAAAATAAAATTTAAAGGAAATAAAATGTTGGGGGCTGGAGGGATGGCTCAGAGGTTAAGAGTACTGACTATTCCAGAGGTCCTGAGTTCAATTCCCAACAACCACATGATGGCTTATAACAATCTATAATGAGATTTGGTGCCATCTTCTGGTATGAAGACATTCCTGTAGGCTGAACACTGTATACACAGTAAAATAAATACATTTTTAAAAAAGGAGAAGGAGGAGGAAGAAGGGGAAGATGAGGAGGAGGTGGGGGAGAGAAGAATGAAAATTTCTGTAGGCTGAGGCTCAGAGGTTAAAAATACCCAATGTCCTACCAGAGTTTGGAGAACCCAGCTCACAAACACTTGTAGCTTCAGCTCTGGGGCTCTGACACAGATGCAGGCAAGCTTCTGACTTGGTGCTGGGAATTAGAAGTGCTGAGTTATCTGTCCATCCACCCTCTCCACCACAGTTTTATAAAATGGGATCTCTGGTTGGCCTACCACTGACCAAGTAAGCTCTGCTGGCCAGTAACTCCTAGGACCATTCTGTCTCCTCTTCCCCACGTTAGGATCACAAGTGTGCACCCACCACACCTGGCTTTTTCATAGATTCACATGACAAGCGTTGTACCAACCAAGCCATCTCCATAGCCCAGCTTTGTAAAGCTTTTTGTGCTGTTACATGTGCTGAAAGCCGAACAGAGAAGGTTTAAGAAGAAAAATAATAACATTTTGCTTTGTCTGAAGAATGTCATGGGAACCTTTAGATATCAAGAGAAAAGGAAAGTGGGTTTTCACCTGGACATGAACACAGAAACACCAGGATAGGGAGGGAGGCGCAGACATACTGTAACAGTTAGCCCAAGAAGTGGAAGACCTTTCTAGTCATGGAGATCCATAACCTGTCATTGAGTAGAGTTGAGGGGACCCAAGTATACAGTGATACATTCGTCTCCAAAACCTCTCTTGTCCCACCAAGTGCCCAGGATCTACCCTAAGCAAGACCTCTCTCTCCTCTCTCCCTCACAGGTATGCCATTCTGACCAAAGCTACCTGGCCTGTGTGGAGAGGAGATGAGAAACAAGGCGTCCTCCATCTGCTGCAGTCTGTCAACATGGACAACGATCAGTTCCAGCTCGGAAGGAGTAAAGTGTTCATCAAAGCCCCAGAGTCTGTGAGTACCAGCTGTGGCGCCATGCCCTTCCTCTCATCATGCCTCTGCCAGCTGCAGTGCTACACAGCCCGATGTTGGTACTCCTCTGCCTCATGCTTTTCATGGCCTTTTTGGGGAGGGAAGCCTGTCTCCTCCCTATCTCATCTTCTCCACCAACCTGACTCACTTGTCTCATGGCATTCAGTTATTTGCTAAAACATCACCCTATAGAATGGCTTCCTGTTCTCTTTCCCCCTCTACAAGGGCAGAGGCCTAGACTGGTTAAGTTACTTTTATTTGCCTCTGACAGAAGCTGCCCAAAGTTACTGTATTAATGACTTATCTCCTTACTACAACAAAATACCTGGTAAGCACCCTAAAGCAGGAACCTGTTAGTTTGGCTCCGAGATCCAGGGGATATGGTCCACTGTGGAAGGAGTTTGAGGCACACAGCATCCAGTCAAAAGGCTGGGAGCCATGTATGCTGGGACTTACCTTTTTTTTCTTTTTTATGTCATCTGACACTTGAATCCTTGAAATGGTGTCGCTCACATGTAGGGTGGGTCTTCCCATCTCTATTAACCTACATAATTCCACTTAGACATGCCCAGAGATCTGTTTCCATGGCTACTACACATCCCCTCAAGTCAATGAGATTAATGATTATCTCAGTTATGAATATTGCAAGCTTCAAAGGGATTTGTTTGTGGCATAAGAAAAGCTTAGGCTACTGTGTCCTCAACTAGGTTACACCAAACAGGCCAGTTATACATGGGGAATTCCAGGGTAGAAGACCAGGAGGAGCTGGGGAAACTCTTAGGAGACAATGAGACAAGAGAAATGTCTATACTTTGAGACCCAGATACCTTGGAGACAGCTGTGCATGCACATTTACACTTTGTGAACTTACCACAGTCTACAGGGGAATCATGGCTGTGGGATCCTGGGAAGCGTCTTCATGTGAGGGGAAGCCCAACAAAGCCCTGAGTGACTCTGCCCCCCTTAGCTCTGGGGCTATAGAGTCAGGACATTGCTTTTTAAGTTGGAAAAATGTTTAGAGCTGAAGTTTGACATCACCTTAGTTTTCTTTCCTGTGGCTGTGATTAAACACCCTAACGAAAGCAGCTTCAGGAAGAAAGGCTTCATTGAGTTCCCAGTCCATCATCGCTAGAAAGTCAAGGGAGAAGGAGCTGAAAGCAGCTGCGAGTCACACCATATCCACAGTCAATAGCACAGTGGTATGCTTACTGTTTCTACTCTTCACGGTCCACGATCTCCTTCCAGGGAGTGGTGACACCCACAGTAGGCAGATCTTCCCACTTCAATTAGCTTAATCAAGGTACACTTGCCCCAGATATGCTCATAGGACAACCTAGTCTAGACAATCCCACATCTAAGTCTCCCTTTCCAGGTGATTCTAGACTATGACCTGCTGACAAAACTAGCCCTCAGAGGCGTCATCGTTTATTGAGGTTCCTATAACCATCACTAAGGTCCATTTCAAGGATTAGTGGTAAAAGAGCCAAGGGATGTAGTTCCATCGATGGGATGCTGGTTTAGCCTGTACAAGCCCCGAGTTCCATCCACAGCACCACATAAGATGAGCATGTGACACAAGCCTTTAATCCTAATAATTGAGTGGTAGAGGCAGGAAGATCAGATCTTCAAGGTGAGCCTCACTTACATAGTGAACTTGACTTGAGGCCAGCTTGGGCTACATGAGACCCTGTTGATTTTTGTTGTTGTTGTTGTTGTTGTTGTTGTTGTTAGTGTTCTTGTGTTTTGAAAAAAGAAATGATAGTGAAGTTGGAAATTTTACTCATCAGCCCAAGAAGAAGTAACATTGGTATGAATAGTGTTGCAAGCAATAAGCAAATTATGGCCGGGCAGTGGTGGCACAGGCTTTTAGTCTCAGCACTCAAGAGGCAGAGGCAGGTAGAACTCTGTGAGTTTGAGGCCAGGAAGGAAAGGAGGGAGGGAGAGAGGGAGGAAGGGAGGGAGGCAGGCAGACAGGAAATCAAGCAGGTAAATCTCATAGCAGTCTCCTCTTCCTGACTCCTGTTCTGTCAGCAGGAAGAGCCTGAGACTCAGAAGTGTTGAAGGCAGAAGCTGAACGGCCAGTCAAGCCATGCAAATTATTAAAGAACTACATGGCAGCCGGCAGTAGATCCATCTATAAGGTTGTGGTAGCACTGCTCCACACTGAGTTATTCCTAGTCTCACAGCAATTAAATTTTCCGAATATAAAATGAAAATGTTGTGTCATACGCCATTAGGCAACCCACAGAACAGGTCCTGTTCTATCTAAAACGGGCTGGAGTGATTAGTCAGGACAACACAGAGCTCTGACATCTCATAAGGATCACTTTCCAACTTAGAAAATCTTCATGTATAATTAAAACGGCCTCAATAGTTTTCTCTGATTTTTTTTTTAAAAATTCTGATTTAATTGAGCTTTGGCGTTTATATCCGAAACCTATGTTTATTTTGGTCTTTCTTTAGCTTGCCTTTCTCCCAACAGCTGCTGACCATCTCTTGATTCCCTTTTCTCCATCTCTGAACTTGCACACGCATGTACACCATCTCCTTCTTCTCCCCACCCGCCTCTCCTTCTGTCCACATCTGTCCTTGACCTGAAAGCACTGTTTCCAGTGTTTGTTTTGTAAAACCTGCCTTATGTAGCTGGAGAGGTGTTCAGTGGTTACAAGAGCTTCTTGCTCTTCCGCTCTTCCAGGGACCAAGTTCAGTTCCCAGCACCCCCATCAGGAGCTCACAACCGCCTCCAAGCTCAGAGGATCTGATGTCCTCTTTGGCCCTCCAGGGGTACACACACTGACACATACACATAAATAAAAGTAAGTCATCAAAACAACAAGGCCACTTTGTGATTTTTGCCCCACATCTTACATGTTTGCCCAATACACACCAAATAATCTGTTTTCTTCAAAAACTGGCTTCAGACATCAGACACCAAAGAGTTTATGTTTTGTTCTATGCGACTGTATGTTTGGTTTTTCTCCTGTTCTTCATTCTCAGACCTCAATGATGTCTAACCCCCTGGGCTTTTAAGGGGAGAAACCCCTTAAAAAAAAAAACCAGAGAAACACCTAAAAGCCATCTAAACTTTGAAATAATCTCTTGGCTGTTGAGAGCTGTTGGTATCACATCCTTTCTTTCTGGTCACAGAGGTAGTATGTACATCCTGCCAGATTAGCTCTGGAAAAATGGGAAACCAGGCTCAGTCAGAAGCAGGAAAAACCAAGACGGGGAATATCAATGAGCATTGTCCCACAGGCAACCATGGAGCTCAGATCCTAAGCATCTGTACAATTGCTAAACTGTGAGCCCCATTTTAGGACTAGAAATATGTTCCTTACTCCAGCTGGGACTATGCTGAATGCCGTAGATTCAGTGTTCCTCCTTACTGGTATTTGCTGTTCTGGATGTTTTTAGGCAGAGCTGTGACTGGGAGACACTGAATGGCAAGAATGGGCTCCTATAGAAGTATATGCTCAAATGAACACAGATAACAGCCTCAGCTTCCTGCAAACCAACTTTCCTTGCTTATTTCTGGAGATTTTTAAAGATTTATTTGTGTTATTTTTTTTTAATGTGTGTATGCATGTCAGTGTGGGCATATGTGTGCCTGAGTGCAGGTGCTTGCAAAATCCAGAACAGGATGTCAGAGTCCCTGGAGCCATGAAGTTGTGAGCTTCCTCACATGGAAGCTAGTCAGACCCTCCGCAAGAGCCATAAGCACTCAACTGCCTAACCTTCTCTCCCAAGAAGGCCCCTTCCCAAAACATTTTCACGGTGACTATACATTATCTGTGGAGCTTATAATTGGTCTGTTTTTTTTTTTTTTCCCCTTTCAATGGCTACATAAACCACTGCATAGAAGTGGATAAAGAGTTTCCTCAGTTTTACAAGCCAATGAAGTGCAGATCTAGAGACAGCTTTGTTCTGGTGAAAAGGAGCCGGTCACTGCCTAGAAAACTTAGGTCCTCTGTTCATCCCTGCCTCATCTAGGCCCATCCTTCTCATCCTAAAGTGGACAGGTGTGTGCTGAGGAGAGGAAGGACAGTCTGAGAAGGTTCCTGACTATAGTGGACACTCGGCACACTGTAGCTCTGTTAGTCTTCATGATTCTGAAGCACAGCTGACTGTGAGACGATCAGCATGAGCCGTCTGCATGACCTGGCTCTCCAGAGTCTGATTTGGGCATTTGCTGTGCCAGCTGTCTGGAGAATCCAATACTAACTGCTCCAGTCTGGCTGCAGCCGCCATGGTTTCTGCCCTGCACCCTAGCCCATCCTTAGAGACTGCATGAAGCAGGAAGTCTGGACTTCCATGCTATCAAAAGTAGGGCAGCCCTCTTCCCACAGCAGCTCAAGCTCAGTTTTGGCAGAAACTGGAAGGTTCTATTCTGAGGCTGTTCACAGCAAGCTACATCCGCTCATTTGATCTGGCTACCTGCTTCCTCCTTAGACCAAGGACGAGGAATAAGTCATGGAGACTGTGAGCAAGGGAAGGTGGAGACCATGTTAGCATATTCAGACTCAGCCATTTTCCTTCCCGTTAAGGGAAGAAATATAAATAAAATGTGGGTAGCGCTCATAAACAACATCCCATAGTAATCATTTTAGTATTTGTTCATAATAGGAGCTGCTTCTTATGTATTTCTTCAGTGCACTGAGCCTCCTTGGAAGAACAAAAGTTGGTGTTCAGGTGGCCGAGGAGATGGCTCAGCAGTGAGGAGCACTTGCTGTTCATGCAGAGGACCTGGGTTCCCACATGGTAGCTCACAACTATTCTTAACTCTACTTCCGGAGGCTCCAATGCCCTGTTCTGGACTCCAGAGGTGCTAGATGTACGTGATATACAGGCACACACAGATCACATGGATTGGCTCATACGTGTTCTCTCTGCTGTCACAGCTGTTTCTTCTAGAAGAGATGAGAGAGAGGAAATATGATGGGTACGCACGCGTGATACAGAAAACATGGAGGAAGTTTGTGGCCCGAAAGAAATATGTCCAAATGAGAGAAGAAGGTATTTTCATCATTTTATTTCATCCACTTAATATTTTTAAAAAACTTTATTGTGTGCGCACACGTGTGTGTGTGTGTGTGTGTGTGTGTGTGTGTGTGCGCACACACGTGCGAATGCGCGCGTGAATGCGCACGTGCATCTGTTTGTATCTGTGTGTGTGTGTGTGTGTGTGTGTGTGTGTGAGTGCACGTGTGTACACACACGTGCATATGCCTCAGCTCACAGCAGAAATCAGAGGACAACTTGAGGAGTCAGATCTTCCTTTCCACCCTGTGGGTCATCAGGCTCTGAAGCAAGCATCTTTACCTGGAGACCCTTCTCCCTAACTCCCAGTGAACGAAGCTTGATGATCAATGTGAGGACCCAGAGTGCTAGTACACACCTCATCCCAACACTCAGGAAACAGAAGCAGACAGATCTCTGAGTCTGAGGCCAGCCTGGTCAACATAGTGAGACCCTCTCTGTCTTAGTCAGGGTTTCTATTCCTGTACAAAACATCATGACCAAGAAGCAAGTTGGGGAGGAAAGGGTTTATTCAGCTTATACTTCCACATTGCTGTTCATCACCAAAGGAAGTCAGGACTGAACTCAAATAGGTTAGGAAGCAGGAGCTGATGCAGAGGCCATGGAGGGATGTTACTTACTGGCTTGCTTCCCCTGTCTTGTAAAGTTTGCTTTCTTATAGAACCCAAGACTACCAGCCCAGGGATGGCACCACCTACAATGGGCCCTCCCACCCTTTATCACTAATTGAGAAAATGCCTTACATCTGTATCTCATGGAGGCATTTCCTCAAGAGAGGCTCCTTTCTCTGTGATAACTCCAGCTTGTGTCAAGTTGACACACAAAACCAGTCAATACACTCTCAAAAAATAAAGTAGCTTGATCTTAAATAAGATTACAAACTGTTTCTTATACTACCAAAGCATGAGGTACCCAATCTCGCATCATGTAGAATCTTTGTGTGTACTTCACTCTGAGTATCCTCCCCTTCTCCCTGCCTCATTGGTCCATCTTCTTTCTCTTGCTCTCCTGGGCATCGTAGCCTCAGACCTGTTGTTGAACAAGAAGGAGAGGAGGAGAAACAGCATCAACCGAAACTTCATCGGGGACTACATCGGGATGGAGGATCGGCCAGAACTGCAGCAGTTTGTAGGCAGGAGGGAAAAGATTGACTTTGCTGACACAGTCACCAAGTACGACAGGAGGTTCAAGGTACGCACAGCCACCCACCTCTTAAGAGTCACAACCGAGTTCTTATTTACAAGAACAATAGCTTGTGATTTTGCAGGTTGAGGAAAAATTGTAAAAACCCAGATAAGTTAAAAAAAAAAATAGCAGCCAACCGTATCAAGCTCACTGTTTGTGTGTGCCCTTCAGAATCTTTTTATGCAGACATATTTGCATGTTTAGTTTTGCAAAATAGGAATGCATTAAATGTTCTTTTATGTCCTGTTTGTTTGTGCCAGGAAGAACTTGCCATACTAATATCTTAATATAAATGACTTTATATACCTGTATAGTATTCTATTTAGTAGAATTTTTACATTTCATTTTTGTTCTGACACAAAATTTCATGTATTTGAGTGACCTCAAGTTCCATATGTAGCCACCCATGACCTTGAAGTTGTCATCCTCCTGCCTCACCTCTGGAGTGCTGAGATTACAAGTTTACAGCACCATGCCCAGTTTATGTAGTGCAGAGGGTTGAACCCAGGGCTTTGTTCTTGTTAGGCAGGCACTCGATCACTTGAGGCACACCCGCAGCTGGCTTTTTAAAAAGCAACTTCTTATATTAGTTAGAAAAAATAATGGAGTAAGTCACGGTACTGGCTTAATAAGAAAGATATTGTTTTGCTAAAAGGAGGTCATTCCTTGCATCCGGAGAATGGGCCGGCTGCGGGGCATGCTTTCAGGGTTCCTGCACTGCTCTGTAATAAGGTAGTCAGCCATATATTCTAAAGCATATTATTTGTGTATTAATGACTGTCTTAGTTAGGGTTTTATTGTTATAAAAGAAACACCATGACCAAGGCATCTCTTATATGGGAAAACATTTAACTGGGGCTGGCTTACAGTTTCAGAGGTTCAGTCCATGATCATCCTGGTGGGAAGCCTGGCAGTGTCCAGGCAGACATGGTATGGGATCTTGATCTGAAGGCAACAGAAGGAGACTATGTCACTGAATGTAGCTTGAACATGGAAGACCTCAAAGCCTGCCCCCACTGTGACACACTTCCTCCAACAAGGCCATACCTCATTATAGTGTCACTCCCTGGGGCCAAGCATTTCCAACACATGAGTCTATGGGGGCCACTCCTATTCAAACCACCACAATGACTATCTGTAAAATGAAAATAGATCAAGTTTTTATATAATGTGTGGATTCCCAGGGAAGTACCTACAGACACTGGAGGGAGGCCTGTTTGATAACCAGGATGTAACAATCTTTTGTAAAGTCACCATGTTTGAAGGCTTCCCCAAGACTGTCCCTTTACACTTAGTGTCCTGATACCTTATTATAGAACTACAATGCAAATGCCATCCTATAAGTTAAAAATAAGTCATGCGTCATTATCCTCATGCTTGTCAGCCTCTTCTCTATCAAGGAGCCTGAGTCCGTAGTCAACAGTAGCCATTCGATACTCAGGACAACATCAGTGGTGTATTGTCACAGTTGTCTCTCTGACCATGTTTGGCTGCCTTCTGAAAGTCCCTCTCCTCACAGGGTGTCAAGCGAGACCTGCTGCTAACCCCAAAGTGCTTGTACTTAATTGGAAGGGAGAAGGTGAAGCAAGGCCCGGACAAAGGTCTTGTGAAGGAAGTCCTGAAGCGGAGGATTGAGGTGGAAAGGATCCTGTCCGTGTCCCTCAGGTGAGCTGGGAATGGCTGAGGCATGGCTTCTTGCATGGCTCTTCTCCACATCACCCATCACCTCTTCGTTATGAACCACCAGGCTCATAACAAAGAGAACAGAATTCTCCTCAAAGACGACCCGGGGCTAGGATGTAGCTCAGTTGGTAGAGCGCTTGGCTAGGACGCAGGCAGTCCTCCCTGGATCCTGTCCTCTGCACTGCATTAACAGTACTGTCCCAGCACTTGAGAGGTGAAGGCAAGATGATCAGAAGTTCAAGGTCATCTTGGACTGAAAAGCTACCCCTCCTGGGATACATGAGACTCTGTCTATCAATCAATCAATCAAACAATCAATCACTCAATCAAAGAAATATATCAAAGAAGGGCTGGAAGAGATGGTTCAGTGAATAAAGATCCTTGCTGCCTAGCCTGATAACCTGAGACTCTCTGACTCTCTGACTCTCTCTGTCTCGCTCTGTCTCTCTCTCTTACACACACTCTTCCTCTCTCCTCTTCTCCTTCTCCTTCTCCTTCTCCTTCTCCTTCTCCTTCTCCTTCTCCTTCTCCTTCTCCTTCTCCTTCTCCTTCTCCTTCTCCTTCTCCTTCTCCTTCTCCTTCTCCTTCTCCTTCTCCTCCTCCTCCTCCTCCTCCTCCTCCTCCTCCTCCTCCTCCTCCTCCTTCTTCTTCTT